>NC_060273.1:73537869-73565317 GCF_021613505.1 Equus quagga | reverse complement strand
GACTCCTGCAGAGATTAGACAGGATGCCGGTTTATGCTCTAGCAATGTGACTCCCTCCTCGCTCCATGCAACAAGCCATTAGAGAATGAGAGTGAGGGAGAGTGACTTCATTACAGGGGATAACCTCAAATCCACCCTAATTTATGACAGCGGATCTTTCATGAATGTTGACACTCTTTAAATCATAGCAAACAATGTGAGACGCGCAAAATGAGCCGTGACACAGGATGTTGAGAATCCCTGCCTTTGAACAGTAGCTCCCAAATCTGACTGCACACCAGACGGTTCCCAGGGAACTTTACAAAATACGGGTTACTAAGCCCCAGCTATGAAGACTCTAATTCGGTTGTCCTAGAAAGGGGCTTGAGTACACACACACATTCAATATAAAAATACATAGACATACCTACACATATACATATATATATTTTAAGCTTCCTCAAGTGATCCTGGCGTGCAGCATGAGATGTGCTTCCTAGGATCACTCCATATATTGATGACACATGATTCAGCAGGTGGAACATAGATGACCCTCTCAAAGAGGGGTCATTTCCCCTGACTCTTTGGATACAAGGTCTGAGGGCTACAAGTGCCTTTGAAAGGATCTAATCCTCAGTATCCAGCATGTGGAACGAAAGGAGCACTGGGAAAAGGACAAAGTTGGCAAACCAGGTCTCCTATGGCCCCCATTTTGATCACCACATTGGTACCAAACATCCCAAGAACCGTCCTTGGAACGTGAAGGGAATTGTGTTCTACTCAAAGGATCATGAGAAACATCACCTTGACTGAGAATAGGAGTTAGGAGGCAAGCAGGAGCCTGTCACTGTCATTCCGTCACGAAAGCTGTGGCTCTGCAGGCTCTGAATTCTACGTAAGATACCCGGTACCGTCATACTCATAATTGATCACAATGAAGCTGTCTTGAAAACAATAATACTAATAACCCACAAAAACTGGCACATATTTTGGGTAGTCCTAAGCGCTCATTTTATAACCTCTTGAGGTGGATCCTCTTGTGATCCCATTTTGCAACGAGGAAATTGAGATACGGAGAGATTAACTTGCCCAAGTTACAAAGTTAGTAAGTGGAAGAGCCAGAATTTAAATCCAGGTGGTCCGGCTCTTGGAAATGGGCCCACCTTAACCACTGCTCCATTCTGCACATCACAGAACTGCGGGGTCTGTTTTAACATAACCTGTGCAATTCGAAAAAGGAATGGTAGATTTTATTCTGACCAAATTTGTATGAAGACAAAAGTGAAGGTTTGAATCATTTCGGATGTGTACATGATGATTTCAAAGTTTACAACCTTACCACTCCTTTAACATCATGACAGAAATTGCTTTTAGAATATGCTTACGAAAATTGGGCAGCTTTATAAACGCTGTTTTAAAGAGCAGCAGTTCATTCTTTTCATTCTCTAGCATTAGTTTTAGCCCCTCTACATTCAACTCCCATTATTACTGCTTAATATGATACTGAAATATTGGAAAATGTGAGAACTTGCTCTGACGATTTTACTGTGCCTTGCTGTCTAGATAAATATTGTCTTGGGGCAATGATGCATCCACTATTATTGTTTCCTGTCATTTCTATACCTATACATATTTTTTCTATTTGTGCCTCTTTTATACTCATTCTATTCAAGATTGGCTTTACGAAGATACATCTGTTTAGCTTTGGCGATTAGCAGAAACATTAGCAGACCTACTGTTTCAGAGCGTAAATAATTAATGAACGTTCCTCATTAATTTCTTCTGAAACTGACTCTTGTTAGACTACAGTTAGATATATTTCTTGAATTAAGAGCAGATATAAGGAGCAGGGACTCTGTTTCGAAAACGGGCTATTTACTTTTGAAGGAAAATTATGACATCTGAGTCCATCAATGGCAATAAAAGGAAGCCTCTTTTAATGAGATGTAACACATCTTTTGTTTGCTAAAGGCCTTCCATCACAAGGTGTCTGTTCTGTGATCTCTTTAATTTTCCACACAAACTTGCCTTTTTTTTTTTCAGTTTAATGCAAGTAGTAACTATTTATTGTCTTGACATGTTTACAAAATACTGCAACAAACCTGCCTTTTGACCAAACAAATCCAAGCACGAGGATCCCTTCTGTCTCTGCACTTGACCCCCTTCCTTCTGCTTTGTGAAGCAGCCCATTTCCTTACCTGTTGGAGGATTCCTCCAAGTTGGTGTCCATGCAGTGGAACCCTTGCCCCTGTTTACTTTTTAGTTCTCTTCCTTGCCACTTCTGAATATACAGCCCCTGTAAATAATCTGTTCGAATTAATGGGCAGACAATAGCAATATAGGTTCTGAGGCAAAGAGCCCAGTGAAATCCTTCCCTAAGAGCTTTAGCCTAATTAATAGATTTCCTTCTATGAAAGAAATCAAGTGCACATCAGTATTTGCCTGGTTCTGACACCCCGAGTAGGCAAAGCTTACCCCTCAAATGCCAGCAAAATGCTCTCTTGGACTCCCCAAGGATCTCAAGAAATCATTCAGTCCAGCTATAGCAGGCTACCCTTCACCCAACCAAAGGCAAATTGTGGTTGATTTAAAAATAAAACAACAAAACTAGTAGAGTAAGTTTATAAAACAGAAGTAAGTGTCTTAACGGTAGTGACAAAATATCGTACTCCTATATACGGCTGTGCTAACATTCTGAGTCATGGCAGCCGTGACAGGAAAGAGGAGCTGGACTCCTTAGATGTTTTCTTAGCCATGCTGGCTCCTGAAGATTTATCCCAGGGAAATAATGGCAGGTATTAATGAGAAATGCTGGTGTCAACCTGAAAGACCAGCATTAGTAGATGGATTAAATAAATTATAGTTCGGCAATACTACAGCTAAATAGACCTCACCCCATTGTAAATAATATTGTCAAATAGTTAACTTTTTGAGCGCGTTAGGCATAGCGCCCAGTCTTAAATAATAGTTGTAAAGGATATCCTTTAAAAAGTCTCATTTAGTTTTACAATAATCCTTAAGGTGCATGTTATCATACCCGTTTTACAGATAAGAAACTAAAGCACAGAGAGATTAAGTACCTTGCCCAGGGTCACACAGTGAAGAAATGGCAGAATTGGTCTATGAATCCAGGTAAGATGAAATTGAAAAATTGTCTAAATGGATTATTAAAGGAGAAAAAGACATTATGAAACTGATTATCCAGTATGCTCCCATTTTAATTTAAAAAAGACAGTTTTTCTTTTCCTTTTTTTTTACTGTTGATTATGTATGACTTTTGCATTTTTATAATTGAAAAAATTACTTTTATAGACGAGATAAAATACATTGAGTTATATTTGACATCAAACGTGTTGGCTCTTTATAGTACTACACTACAATGTCTATTTAGTGTCTACTTAATGATGTTAAGATGACATTCCTTTCCTTGAGCTTGCTGTTTAAATTCAGAAAAGAACAGGCAACCTGTAAAAAATCTCTGGAAAAAAGTAGAAAGCACCAGTTTGCTGTTAAATCTGTTTCCACTATAATTTAGAATTGGTGCATAAAGAAAAAGCTAGGCAGCGACTCTGACATGTCTAACCAACTGCAGTGCATCCCTTAGGCTGTGGCTGAGAGCTCTCGTGGCAAGAGTTAGGTAAAGGTACACAAGAGGAAAAGTGCACACCAGTGCACTCTCAACTCAATCTCGATATTGGTTTCTTGAATAAATGGCACCATAAAGTTGTATTGAAGTGAATATACATTATTAGTATCGCTTACCATGTTTATGATCCACTCCACATCAAAGTGACATAAAAAGCAGAGTTAGTACCAATTAATATCCAATTGCTCATCAAACTTTAATCTGTATTTGCCTTCCCCTGATTGATACATCTTTTATAAGTGAAAGGCTCCATCTCTTTATAACATATGCTATCATTCAAGGCCACTTGTTTTAATCACTCTGCAAACCAGCATGAAATTGTCTAATAATTCACGTAGGTTTTGTCTCGAGTGCCTGAAGTTACAGCAGTCTCGTAGAAGGAGCAGCGGTCCTCCTCCCAGAGTTTGGACTTATTAAAACCGCAGATCAGATCTCTGGCTAGGAAACAATCTTGTCCAACTGATGGATGAATAAAACACTGATTTTTTTCAGAGGCATGAAGTTTATTTCTTTTTTTTTTCACTCAATGGTTTGGATTTTGCTGGCCCCTGCTGCAGAATACAATTAATAGCTGTGAGGCTGTTGGAGCCAGTTTTGGGGGAAGGTTGCCGTTGAGAGGTGTCACCTGTCAGCTGGATCCTGCAACAACCGTTTTCAACCTGCTCGTGCACAGCCAGTGCTAATTTGGATTGGGCATGTGGTGAAAACAGCAAACAAAACCTGAAATCTTTTGTGCTGCCTTTTATTATGCCTTCGACAGATAGGGAATATGGAACCACGCAAGAGGCTTCGTTTTGTCTGGCAGTTGCAACAGCCTGAGTTCTCAGGGCACCAGAGGGAATTCCCGGCATGCAGGGGGTGATCTACAAGAAGGACCTGGGCCCTTCCTCCTCCTGGAGCCCAGGCAGGGCTCTCAGCGGGCAGGGCCACGGCCACGTTTTAAAGGCTCCTGATCTATTAAAAAATAAAAGAAATGCTAACATAAAAATATGAAATCAGCATATTTAAAATCCTTGCATCAAATAACGTAAATGCCTCTAGTATTTAAAGAAGAGGAAGAAGAGAAGGAAGGAAGGAAGGAGAAAAGAGGGTAAAAAAGTTACCATGACTTTAAGTATAATCTCATTTGGAGAAAAATCTCAAAGGTCTAAAGGCCCTGCCCTAAAGACCCACTTGGCCAACTCCTGTGGTGGGTCCCAAGCCTTAGGGTTGGGGGACAGACACTGGGCAAACGCCTGCGTTCAGTGGGGTGGAAGTGGATGTGGAGTAGTGTCTGGTCCTTTGAACCATTTCAAAATGTAGATCAAGCCATCTTAGAGTGTGTTTTCTCACTATTACTCCAGTGAAGAAGGGTTGGGTGGAGGAATGACAATCCCAGCGCCACTTTTGTCCTTCCATCCTACCATTGGGGTCTGGGGGAGAGTATCTTGAGGAGGGAACAGGCAAACTGAGAGTGTCCAGATCAAGCTGAAGGCATCGTTCCCTTCCCCAACTATGGGAAAATACGGTATGGTGGTGAGAACATGAATCTTGGAGCCAGACAAGCCTGCTTTCAAATACTGGTCCCACACCTTCCTAGCCATCAGATGTTGGCCATGTTACCAAACTTCTGAGCCTCAGCTTTCTCCTCGATAAATGCAAGATAATAATGACACCCACCTCCCTGTAGTCTTGTTATGAGGACTAAATGAGATTGCCCTCTCGAAGCACTTGGCACAGTGCCTGGTACGCCATAGATGTTCGGTAAACATAACGAGGGATTGTTATAAAACTACGAGTTGGTGAGCTCACGTCTCCAGCGCCAGGAATGTAGGTGAGTGGGGAGCCGCACTGGGCTACCTCTCAGGACAGCCAAGCGTTGCTGCTAGAAGCATTATAGGTCCAGGAAAACCCGAAAGACAACACTCGCTTGATTTTTTACATGAAATATTTCAGACTTCTTATAAAGTTTAGAAAAGGGTACAGCAAATACCAAGGTACCCACCACTCAAGAAATAAAACAAGAACAAGAAAATGCTGTAAAGCTATTAGAATGAATGAACTAAAGAGATGTGGATAACTCTTGAAAACATAACGCTGATCAACAAGAGCAGGTGGCAAGAGGATGAGTGCCATTTGTATCAAGTTTATAAACTTGCACAAAAATCTTGTGTATGAATTGTTTAGTGATGCACACATAGGTAGTAGAAGTGTCAGGATATGCAGGGGAATAAGTCTTAGGAAGCTTTGAAGGAAGGAGCCCTTTAATTCTCGGAGGTCCTGGCTTTGTTCTCAGCAGGGTTTAGGCCAGGAGCTCCCTTCCCTGCTTTCTTACACAGATGTTAGCCCCTGTGGAGACAGAACTCTAGGCAAACAGTGTTAAATACACTGAAAGCAAAATTCTTCCTTTGAATGTACTCGGCTCCCATTAAAGTCCAGGGGCGCTCTCTCTGCAGGCTGCCGGCACATCATGGCATGACATGTTCAACCTGAATTCTGAAGGTTGGATGGAACATAAAAGCAGCCAACCAACAGCATAAATGTATATGAAATGAAATCAATAAAAAGTGTATTTTTTTCCTCTATTGAAGATAATCCTGGGAGGGTACATCACAGGAGCCAGGACAATGCCAGGGAGATGCTAACAGGAAGGAAGAAGGGAGGGAGGGTGTCGGGCAGAGGTCGGGGGTTTGGAAGGAGAGAGTAAGGATTAATATTCACTGTGAACTAGGGTTTAGTGAGAAATATCCTTCCCTTTCCTTAATCACTTAAAAAAATTATCAGCGGTTATATGATGAAATAGGGATTTCTGTCTCGCTTATTCCACTTTATCTTAAGAGGTCATCATAATAAAGAATTATTTCTGACATCAGATTGATTTCTATTGCAAAAGGTCATATAAGATTATTAGTTCATAATGGATTAAAAACTGAAATCAGAGAGCAAAACGCTTTTATTCATACATTTCTTTCTGCTATCACGATGTGATGGGAGAATTTTTCTCTCTCATAAAAATAAAATGCCAGGCATTGCAATGAGTCCTTTGCATTGATTGTTTCATGTATGCCTCAAAATAAACATGCGAGGTGGCGTTGGAGAGATTATGTGAAACTGGAGGTACACTGGAGAGCCAGGATTTAACTCAGGGAGTCAGACTCCAAAATAGATGCTATGTCACCCGTGCCCCCATTGAAACATGCTACAAATAAATGTTCTCTGTTTACAAACAAAGTAATTCTCAAACTGTACTTAAACTTTACCACGGTGCTCTATTGCTGGCTTGGTTTTGGGAATGACCTAACGTGATCTATCATAAAGCTTGTGTTCTAAATGACAATGTCGCCTGGTCATTGAAGCTTTCATCTGGGAAATGGGAACCGTCTTCTAACCCCCTCTCTTATTCTCAAATTACTCTGCTGCAGCAGACAAAGCCTTCCCAGCTCTTGACCCTGCCTCTCATAACTGTCTTCTGCTCCCCCAGGGCTGAGCTTCCTTTTTTATATGGCATGACCTTGTCCTTCCATAACCTCAGGTGGTTGAACCACAGGTGGACACCTGACCTAGGGGAAAGCAGGCGTTGGTGGGCAGAATCAGCCAGACTATCTTCTCGGAGTTTGGACAAAAAGGAGAGGGTGGAGGAATAACGCTGTCTCTTTTCTAGATCTGAGTGATGCCATTTAGAAATGCCTGCTGTCATCAGTCTCATAATGACGTCTTAAAGACCAGATCTTTTGATTCTCAGCCCAGAGCAGCTTGTATGTTATGTTGTCCCATCTTTGCTTCTTTTATCCTCCTCTCCCTTTCAAAACTCTTTACTTGGGTGTTACTAAAACTTTTGCTACTGCATGGTCATTGCTTTGGGTTATATTTTACAGAATTTCAGCTTATTTTGCAGTAATTATACTTTAGAATGATTTTCTTCTCACAGCAGCTGGTGGCGTTGGGGACTCATCTTAATCTCAGAAGTGTGCTATTTTCAGAGCACTGTATTATGAGATATATATATATATATACATATGTCTGCATTCATTTCATTTCCAGGGAATAACAGATATTTTCTGACCTCTTGTTGCCAGACTGCAGGCACGTGTGAAATTATTCAGTATCACCTTGCGGCTCTGCAGAAACTCAGAGGGCTGGATGTGGAAGTGGTCCATGAAAAAGGAGCTTTATATCTCTTTGGACTCCTTGATTGTGAGCAATAAAAATTAAATCTGGCTAAATTAAGCAAAAAAGGAATTTACTGGAAATACCGAGTAGCATACAGAAGTGAAGAAAAGGCAGAAAATCTCAAGGAATGGCAGGAACTAGGTAGCTCTGAGGTCACAGGAATAAAGGGACTATACTTTCAGGTGTTGCAATGTTGCAGGTGCTATTGTGAATGAGCTCCTACAGCCCCTGTCAGTCCACTCAGGAATCAGCATCCCTGCAGAAGACACGTGCCTGGCCTACCTTGAGTCATGCACCATATCAAACCATCAGCCAGAAGAGGGTAGGACTCGTGGTTGATAGTCCCACCAAGATTGTATCCATTCAGGAAGGGCTAGCTCCCCAAAGCAAAACTGGAGTGTATGATAGTAAAAGGGGGAATGGATGATGGTCAGGTTAAAAATAGTTGTTCATTTTATTCTTTCAACGTTTCATTTGATCCCTCCCCAAGCGTGGTATGAGCAAGCAGTCTACAGGAAGAGCTGCCGTATATAGGCTTGTTATCATCCCAGTCATGGATTAACCATACTCAGCTCTATGTTACTCAGCACAATAGGCTTGGACGTGGTATATGCATTCATGTGTGTTGTGCCACAAGAGCCCTCCAGACTCTCATGAGACCATGTCGTGCTCAGTTTTGGGTTGGCGACTGCTAGGACAATAAGAAGAGATAATGGATATTGAGATGTTCCATCTCAACATCAATCAGCTCGCAGTTGGAAGTAAAATCTACATCATCTGCAGAGAAGAAGGAGAATCTGATCTGTAACGACATTTAGAGACAAAGTTTTCTAAGCAGTGATACAAAAGTCTGAAACTATTCCTAATCAGCTCCCCGAATCCGTCTACTTCAAGTCGGGAAACGTCTCCTCCCCTTGATTTATTTACTTCTTTCCAACGAAAACGAGTATTTCATATTACTCAGTTTTGGATCATATCCATATATATAACGTGAAAGCTTCCCGTTTTGTTCTCTATTTAGGTTTGCAAAGATCATTGTCCTCTAAAATATTCATCACTTACTTTAAAGTAATTTTTAGCATTCAAGTAATTTATGTTTATTGTAGAAAAATCAGAAAACAGAGATTGGCCAAAAGGAAGAACATGAAAATCCACAGACAACCACTTAATAATCTTCTGTGCATAGACCTCTAGATTTTTTTCTCTGTATTCAATGTATTTACATATATATGTGCTCACAATTTTTAAAAAATGGCATCATGTTGATCCTGTCGCTTTCATGATCTTTTTCATTCAACAATCAGTTGTTATCTTTCCATACTTATAAAAATATTTCTTCTACATTGTTTTCATACTTCCAATCAGCTTTATATTTTAATATCATTTTTGCTTACTTGTTCATTGCGGAGACAAAGAAAAGACAATTGCCACATTTCTTATTTCTCTTTGGTGCCTTCATTTTGATTTGCCCTCTTTTACATGACCATGAAACCTATATTGTTCTGAAATAACACAACAGATTCTCTGACACAATGGTAGTTTAAAAAAAATTAATTGCCCTGGGCAGCAAAGTTTCCTTTATGGATGCCCAGACGTGTGAAAAGTCTTTAAGCGCTTGAATGTATCTTTATGTGGAAGAAGCTAGTATTGCTGTCTCTATTTCACCACTAAGAAAGAGGAGACAGACAGTCCTGAGGCCCTGGGAGAAGTCATTGGCAGAGCCCAAAAGAGAACTTGAAGTTCTAATGGCCCAGTCCTCTGCTCAAACCACAAAGCCGCACTGCTTCCCCTTCCGCCGCTCAGGGCTGGGCTTGGAAGGAAAGTGCGGCCTCCCGCTGAGGGCTGAACGGTGATTTGCCATTCACAGTCCAGGTTGCTCTGTCAAGAGAGGCACTGACTCCCCAGCTCTCAATTGCGGGTGAAAGCTTGTTTTCATGTGCAGGACCCATTGATCCGTTTCGACAATGACTCCTGAATTATATGGGCCCTAAATGTTTGCTGCCAGCGAGATCTATACTGTGGATGCGATGATGGGTACTTACTGGAAACTATTGCCTGATATATGAGTTTTGCTGTTTCGTCTCAATGAAATATTCCTGTGCACTTGGAGATCTCTCTCCTCCCAACTCTTTCCTTGACTCTAGTATAATGTAGTGTGCTAGAAAATAGTGAAATAAAATATCTTTCAAATGTCTTAACGTTTAAAATAAAGCCATATTTGTTTGTGTGAGTACAGAGTGGCATAAGCTTTTGAGGGGATGACTTGCTAACTCATTAAAAAAAAAAAAAAAGCTTAAAAAAATGTGCATACCCATTTATCCGGCAATTGTGCTTTGAGTAATTTATCCAAAGTGAATAATGGGAGAAGAGCACAAAGATTGAATTACAGGGTCTTCTCTTTAGCATCATTTACAGTGGTGAAAAAATTGAAGCTATTTCAAAGCTGAACAATAGGAGATTGGTTAAATAAATTATGATTTGATTATATAACAGTGTTCTACGCTGTCACTAAAAATAAGTTGTATTAGTGTTTATAATGACAAGGAAAGTTGTTTATGATATAATGTTAAGTTAAAAAAAAAAAAACCAGGTTACAAAGGGGCCAGCCCCATGGTGTAGTGGTTAAGTTCGCATGCTCTGCTTCAGTGGCTGGGGTTCGCAAGTTCGGATCCCAGGCGCGATCTACACCGCTTGTCAGCCATGCTGTGGCAGTGACCCACATACAAAACAGAGGAAGATTGGCACAGATGTTAGTTCAGGGTGAATCTTCCTCAGCCAAAAAACCCAGGGTATGAAACAATTTGCCCCGCTTTGTGAAAATAATATATGCATACGTACCCTTCCCCTCACACAAATGCACATACACACAGACCCCTGGTCTCGCCTGCCCCTCTTGCTCTATCGCGAACTATTCTCCTCCTCGACTCTCCGTGGATCTCCCTGCCTCAGGCCTATCACCCAAGGAGCTCCCTCTCCCTGAAACATCTTCCTTCTCCCTTCAGCTACCCATCCTCAAACATCAGTGCCTCAAACATCAGCTCAAACATCACTGCCTCAGGAAAGCCTTCTCCGACCCCACAAATTGGGATCAGATCCTTGTTCTCTGTTCTCAAAGTGACTATAGATGACAGGCATTTTCTGCATAGCACTGTGAGGGTCATTAGTGCTGTTGAGCAAATGGTATCCAGAGGGTACCAAAGGGTATTCAAAAGTCTGGAAACAAGAAAATATAATTCTGTCACAAACTGTAACACCAATCAACTACTTCTTGTTTATCTTTCTAGGTTTTCAGACTTTGTGGACACACTGTGCTTCTGATTCCAGGTACACGATTGGATCCCGCTTCCCTTCCCTCCATGAAGTTAAGTGCGGCCATGTGACTTGCTTTGGCCAATGAAATGGGAACGGAAACAACATGTATCAATTCCCTGTAGAAGCTTTTAAGAAACAGTCCAGTTTGCTTTAATCTCTCCTCCCTGCCATGGACTTGCCACCGTCCAATGGTAGAGACTCAGTCAACCTTTATTTTTGAGTGAGGGTGACCTGGGTAGAGACCACCTCCTACCCCCACTGGTGTATGACAGGCAGGTATTACAAGAGAGAAACAATTCTTTTGTTATTTGAGATAGTGACATGCAGTGTTTGTTACTGCAACATAACTGAGCCTGTCCTGACTTGATAAATATGCAAGCATTTATTGCAGTTGTAGTTTTACATTTGCTGGTGTAATTTTTAGACTTATACATGGTGCATATCTGTTATGTGACAGACACTGTACTAGAACATGGGACTTCAGCAGTGAGCAAGGTAAACAAAGTCCCCGGCCCTCATGGAGTTTCATTCTGGTGGGGGAGACAGACTGCAAACAAATAAAGGAGAGATCTGCATGAAAACAGGTCATGTGCACAGCTTGAGTTCAGAGGGTTCCAGACAGAGGGATGAGTAAGTTCGGGGGCGGGGGGGTCCTGTTATTCCTGAGCCTGGGGTGCAGGAAGCAGGGGGGGGAGTGGGAAATGGTGGAAGAAAAGATTGTAGGGGCAGTGGGGGAGCAGAGTAGATCACAGAGGGTTTTGTATGCCCTGGGAAAAGTCTTGGGATTTTATTCTGAGTGTGATGGGAAGTATTGGAAGGTTTTGAGCAGGGATATGATATGATGAAACTCTTTAAAAAGGTCACTCTGGCTGTTATTTTGAGAATCAACTGGAGAGACTGGGAGGTAAGGGCAAAAGTCAGATCAGTTAGAAGGCAGGAGGTGGTGGTGGCCAAGAGGTGGACATGGGTGATGGCCCTGGAAGAAGATCTATTTGGAAGGTGGGAGAGATGAGATTTGCCAATTGATTGGATGTGGGGTGTAAAAGAGAGGAACCGCACATCATTCCTAGATATTGTCCTCAGCAACTATTGTCCTAAGCAAAGGGTGGGACTATTTTGGGGACAGGCAACACTGAGGAGGAGAGAGCTTAGGGGGAAGATGGTGGAAATCAATAGTTGTGTGAATGAATATGAGTTTCTGGAAGAAAAAAAGATTCGAATGATCTATACTAAAATGTTACAGTATTTGTGGGTTGTGAATTGCTTTTTTTGGGGGGGTGAAGAAGATTGGCCCCGAGTCAACATCTGTTGCCAATCTTCCTCTTTTTGCTTGGGCAAGATTGTTGCTGAGCTAACATCTGCACCAATCTTCCTCTATTTTATATGTGGGGTGCCTCCACAGCATGGCTGATGAGCAATGTGTAGGTCTGCACCTGGCATCCGGACCTGCAAACCCCACACCACCAAAGCAGAGGGCATGAACTTAACCACTACACCACCGGGCTGGCCCCTGTGAATTGCATTTGTTGCCTTCTTTGTACTTGATATTTTCTGATGTTTCATAATGAGCACATAATAAGAAAACATTTTTTACAGAGATAAGTTGTATTTTCCCAGTTATATCTTGGGGACTGTGGGAATCCAGCAAAAAGTTCTCTAGTAGCCCTCATTGATTCCTATAACCTTTTAAAATTAAAAAATTTTTAAATTTGTACTTTTATTCCTCTTGTAGTAGCACCCACTTCTGCTGAAATACCCCCAGGTCAGTGATCAATATGGCGTGAGAAAGAAGAAATTGAAGAGAGAAAGTAATATTTAGAGAAATTATATTTTTCAGGGTGAATGTGAATTTTTAACTATCAAATTGCTTAAGCACAGTACATATTCAAACCCACTAGTTATGCACATATTTCTTTCTGATGGCCTTAGGCAGGCAGTATCCTTAGGAGAGCAGCCTCTCAATGGGGTTCAACTCCAGACTCTGAGACTTCCTGTCTCCATTACTGTAGTTCCTTAACATTCTGGCTCTGTTTGTTTTGTTTTGGTTTGTTTTGTTTTGCTGTGGGAAGATTTGCCCTGAGCTAACATCTGTTGCCAATCTTCGTTTTTTTTTTTTTCATGTGTGCTGCCACCACAGTATGGCCACTAACAGACAAGTGGTATGGTTCTGTGCCTAGGAATCAAACCCAGGCTGCCAAAGCAAAGCGCCCCGAACTTTAACCACTAGGCCATCAGGGCTGGCCCCTGTCTCTGTTTTCACACTGAATGGGGATACAGATAACACTTGTTGCTTAGGCTTGTCGTGAAGACCAAATTCGAAGGTGCCCATAAACTCTCAGTAGCATGCATGTGCTAGTGAATGCGTGGTAAATGCCAGCTACTGTTTGCACACACATCTGAATGCATAAGGAACTTCCCTTCAGTGTCTCCACAACTCCCAAAATGAAGGTGACACATAGTTACCCTTATTTGCATGTGTATGTGTACATTTGTAAATAGCCCACTTGCCCATTCTGATGTAACAGAAGACACTGTTGAGCACAGCAAGCTGATATGAGAGTGGGGGCTACTGTGCAAAAGAGTGAAAGCAGACCATTATCTTCCACCGTACGCAAAAATAAACTCAAAATAGACTAAAGACTGAATGTAGGACCTGAAACCGTTAAACTCCTAGAAGAAAATATAGGCAGTCCACTCTATGACGTCTGTCTTAGCAGTATCTTGTCAAATACCATGTCTACTCAGGCAAGGGAAAGAAAGAAAAAATAATCAAATGGGACTACATCAGACTAAAAATCTTCTGCAAGGCAAAGGAAACCGGGAACAAAAGGAAAAGACACCCACCAACTGGGAGAAAATATTTGCAAATCATATATCCAACAAGAAGTTAATTTCTAAAATATATAAAGAACTCATACAACTCAACAACAAAAAGACAAACAACCCAATCAAAAAATGGGCAGAGGATATGAACAGACATTTTTCCAAAGAAGATATACAGATGGGCAACAGGCACATGAAAAGATGCTCAACATCACTAATTATTAGGAAAATCCAAATCGAAACTACAGTGAGATATCACCTTATACCTGTCACAATGGCTATAATTACCAAGACAAAAAATAAAAAATGTTGGAGAGGATGTGGAGAAAAAGGAACCCTCATACACTGCTGGTGGGAATGCAAACTGGTGCAGGCATATGGAAAACAGTATGGAGATTTCTCAAAAAATTAAAAATAGAAATACCATATGATCCAGCTATCCCATTACTGGGTTTTTATCCAAAGAACATGAAATCAACAATACAAAGAGATCTATGCACCCCTATGTTCATTGTAGCATTATTCACAATAGCCAAGACGTGGAAGCCACCCAAGTGCCCATTGACTAATGAATGGATAAAGAAGATGTGGGATATATATACAATGAAATACTACTCAGCCATTAAAAAAAAGACAAAATCATGCATTTGCAACAACATGGATGGACCTTGAGGGTATTATGTTAAGCGAAATAAGCCAGACAGAGAAAGACAAACACCACATGATTTCACTCATATTTGGAAGATAAACACACACATGGATAAGGAGAACAGATTTGTGGTTACCAGAAGGAAAGGGAGTGGGGGTGGGGTGAAAAGGGCAAAGGGGCACATTTGTATGTTGATGGATAAAAACTAGACTATTGGTGGTGAGCAAGATACAGTCTATACAGAAACTGATATATAATAATGTACACCTGAAATTGCACAGTTATAAACCCATATGACCTCAATAAAATAATTTAAAAAAAAAGAGAGATCGATCATTAGAGGGGTGAATATATGCATAGATATAGTATCAGGGAACTATAGCGAAAGTTTAATTAAACTGGATATGCAGATGTTCTTTGAATAAATATTTTGACTGTTCTGAATGTTTCAAATTTTTCACAATAAAATGTTGCGGGGAAACAAAGAGTGGGGCTAAAATTCATACTTGGCTCTTATTGACGTTAGTTAACCAGCTGAACATTAATGTTTACAGTCTGGATACTGCTAAACGTTGCAAAGAACACACAGAGAACTCTAATTTTCTCAGTTTAGAGGGATGTCGCCATACAAAAGTTCTCTCTGGGATGCTTACTTAGTAATAATATGGGGAAATTTTTTGTTGTTACTTAAAGATCAGCAAGGTGAGACTTCTTCAACAATTCTAAAGTATTACTCCACTTGTATACAAATGTGTGCGTTTATTGAAGACTTTCAAAGTCTGATTATGTTTTTAGTAGTAAGAACAAGAAAATGCAAGTACCAGTCTTTAAAAATAGTTTCCATATTGTTTAATTGTTTATGTGATATAATTATTCTAAGAAATTCAGAAAATATGACAACGACAACAACAAACAAATACATAGACAGAGAACAGATTCGTGGTTACCAGAAAGGAAGGGGGAGTGGCAGGGAGGGTGAAACAGGTAAAAGGGGACATTTGTATGATGACAAATAGCAGCTAGACTTTTGGTGGTGAATATGATGTAGGGTATACAGAACTTTAATTATAGTGATGTACACCTGAAATCTAAACGTTATAAGCCACTGTTACCTTAAAAAAAAACAAACCAGGGTTTCACTGGATCAGATCCTGGGCACCGACATGGCCTCACTCATCAGGCCATGGTGAGGCAGTGTCCCACATAGCACAACCAGAGGCACTCACAACTAGAATATGCAACTATGTACTGGGGAGGCTTTGGGAAGAAAAAAAAAAAAAGTAGATTGTCAAGAGTTGTTAGCTCAGGTGCCAATCTTTAAAAAAAAAACAACCATGGAAGAGTAAAAAAAAGGTATCTGTTAAAACACAAAAGAATGATTTAATATTCATTCATAATTCACTAAACTATAAGGATTCTGATGATATACACCTGAAATTAAAAAAAAATATTCTGGAAAAAAAAAGAAATTCAGAAAATACAGATGAATAAATAAATCATGTCTTACAATGGAATACTATGCAGTCATGAAAAGGCTCAGGAAGAGCTTTATGTGCTGATGTGGAGAGATGGACGTGATAACCACTGCCACCACCACAGCTATGAAAACCGTTTCCATTAACAGGGCCTAAATATTTTTCAGACACTGAGCACTTTGCAGATATTTATTAATTTTTCCCTTTACAACAACCTTATTATTAGATACCAAATACTATACTCTAAATGCAGACAAATTACTCTTGTAACTTTCTTACCCAAGGGTAGGACTTTCTGGCCCCTAAGCTTGAGTTGAATTTGGGACTGAACAGCTGAGCTCCATCTGACTATTCTGTCAGTCTGTAAGTCCCTGTAATCACTTTGTGGGCAAAATGAACACAATTTAAGATGTGAAGTTTCAACAAGATATTTTGAAACCAGTGAATATAAGGGGGCTGTCAATTCAACAAACTTTACCCAATGTTCTGTGGAAGAATAGTTCCTTTTGGTGGTCTAGACAGGCCCAAACATTCGCTCTGTATATAGACTTTAGTCAGTTTGTAAGAAGCATATGATGGGAACTTCTTAAAATTAATGTTATTTACCTGCTAGGATGTAAATGCTAAAAGGATGTGGTCTACATTACGGACAAGGGCTCTGTAAAATGTGATATTAGAAAATGGAAATTTTACGAGTTCTGGGAACAGAAACAGGTGATGTGAGTGAAATGGGGGAAAATTCTAATTTTTGCTGCATTGCTAGAACTTAAAAATCCAAAGTACTTTTTTAAAAAAATCATGAATAATAGACTACAACATTCCTGGGTTAATTGTGCTCACTTTGGCTCTATCAAGTTGCCTGTTCCTGAAAAATAACCCTTCTGCTTAAAACAGTGGTCCTTTCCACCGACTTTCACAGAACTCCACGCTATTGAGGCACTCGGAGTTGTCAGTCCAACTCCCAGCCTGGGGCATGAGTCACTGTGTATTGACTGGTTACGTCATCTAGCTTGGAGACTTCTAGGATGGGTGGCAGTAGAGTGTAGTGGAGGAAATCTCAAGAGATTTTGCTTTCAGATGGTTCTCTCTAGCTCTATGGCCTTGGGTGTTGCTTGGCCTCTTAAGATTTGGTTCAACTTATCTCAAAAATGAGAATACCTCATGGGACTGTTGGAAGAAATGAAGAAATCTCAAAAAAGACTTTGGTACAGTCCCTGACACAGCATCAATAACTATCTTCATCTTCATCATCATTATTGTCACCAGCATCACCTGGAGGAATAACCACAAGAAAGCTCTCATGGGGCAGAGAGAGTGATAAGACTCTGAGGTTATGTGTGATGATACCCCCCCCCCATTTTGAACTGAGGACCAGTCTCCATGAGCCCCTACTCTTCCTGGGTTCTCGTGAGAACTCTGTTCCCTGCATTTTTTCCCCCATTTTTTTTTATTGAGTTATTGATAGGTTACAATCTTGTGAAATTTCAATTGTACATTAATGTTTGTCAGTCATGTTGTAGGTGCACCACTTCACCCTTTGTGCCCACCCCCCACCCCACCTTTCCCCTGGTATCCACTAAACTGTTCTTGGTCCATAGTTTTAAATTCCTCATATGAGTGGAGTCATACACAGATTATCTTTCTCTTGCTGGCTTATTTCACTTAACATAATTCTCTCAAGGTCCATCCATGTTATTGCAAATGGAATGATTTCCTTCTGTTTTGCAGCTGAGTAGTATTCCATTGTATATATGTACCACATCTTCTTTATCCATTCGTCTGTTGATGGGCACTTAGGTTGCTTCCACGTCTTGGCTATTGTAAACAGTGCTGCAATAAACATTGGGGTGCACAGGACTTTTGGGATTGCTGACTTCAGGCTCTTTGGATAAATACCCAGTAGTGGGATGGCTGGATCGTATGGTAGTTCTATTTTTAGTTTTTTGAGGAATCTCCATACTGTTTTCCATAGTGGCTGCACCAGTTTGCATTCCCACCAGCAGTGTATGAGGGTTCCTTTTTCTCCGCAACCTCTCCAACATTTGTTGCTATTAGTTTTAGATATTTTTGTCATTCTAACGGGTGTAAGGTGATATCTTAGTGTAGTTTTGATTTGCATTTCCCTGATGATCAGCGATGATGAGCATCTTTTCATGTGCCTATTGGCCATCAGTATATCTTCTTTGGAGAAATGTCTGTTCATGTCTCCAGCCCATTTTTTGATTGGGTTGTTTGATGTTTTGTGATTGAGTTGTGAGAGTTCTTTATATATTAAGGATATTAAGCCTTTGTCAGATATATGACTTGCAAATATTTTTTCCCAGTTAGTGGGTCGTTTTTTTGTTTCAATCCTGTTTTCATTTGCCTTGAAGAAGCTCTTTAATCTGATGAAGTCCCATTTGTTTATTCTTTCTATTGCTTCACTTCTCTGAGAAGGCATGTTCCCTGCATTTTTAAGGAATTCTTATGATACTCTTCTCCTGTTTTGAAGGTTCCTTGACATCAAAAACACCTACCTCACACAAGTGCTTTGAGTAGTATGGCTTGACCAGAAAAACAAGAGTAAATCCACAAAAGAGGGAAACAAGCTAATTGATCTTCCCCTCTCCAGATTAAAGTCTCATTCTTTGAGTACAATATTAACCTACAGTTTAATTATGATTGTATGGTGATAAATACTTTCTCATACTTTATCTCATTCATTTCTTACTAGCAAACTTTGGAGGAAGATAGAGCAGGGCATACGTTATCATCCTTGTTCTCTAGATAAGGAAACAGAGAGAGAGAGCAACTAATTTGCCTAAGATGCACAGTTATTATTGATTGAAGTAAAATCAGAGTCTCCATGTATAGACTTCTGTTGTCTTTTCACTACACCAGAGAAAACAATATATGTGGCCACCTTCTCACTCTTCCCTTGTACAGACATCACCAGTCAACCACAACATTCTTTCCCACCACTTGCACTCATGCTAGAGTCGTTCTTATCACATGCTCCAGACAGCCATCACCATTTGAGTGTAAGGGGCACAAGAGATATAACAAACTTATTGGCTATTCCTGGACAAGACTATCTAGCCTTTATCATTGATCTCATCATCTAGTTCACTTGCCATATCAAAGCTAGAGGGAGGATCTTTTCCTTAGAAATCTTATACCAGGTCCTATTTCCAGTGGGTATGTGGTCAAGATTGATTGTATGCTCTTCTAGCTCAGAATCCTGGTCATTTTCATATCCCATAATCTGGAATTGAATGTGACACAGATAGACGTTGAGCCATGTTTTGATGGATGGTTGGATGGATGGATGGATTTAGCAATTGAATAGGCCCACAGAAGGAAGTCTATGGTGGAAAAGAGCCTCCGCTGCTGATGGTTTATAGACTTTTACTTGGGATGATGGCTTGACGCCTTTGTGTCTCCTATGATTGAGCTGTCAATCTAGAAAGCACTGTCCACCTTCCAAACACTATTTATCTCCATTAATCACAGGATATTATTAGACATTGTGCTGCTGAGGTAGCAGATTAGTTAGGGCTTTTAGTTCTGGGTCTGCAAAAGGATTTGGGGAAATGTGTTCTGCCCGGGGAGGGCAGGTACATGGTTTCTCTATTACTCTGGCCTGATGACAGCTGCTAGCACTCTGCTGAATGATCAATAACTGGCTGCCAGTCCAGTTACTCCTCGCTGGCTATTTTAAGGACTGCTACAAAGACCTGCCGTGCACTCATGAGAAAATATTCTGGAACAGGAAGCCCATTGTTCCTCCTCTATACCAGCTTTGACCTCAGTCACAGAGCCCAAACATGGATGACATCAAGGAGTCCCTTTAGAGGGGTACCTCTGAAAGCCATTTGTGATGGGCAAAGGATCAGCCATTCCCATGCACTCAGCCATCGATCAGAGTGTTAGCCCACTGGCGCCTAGACTTTGGCATTGTTGGTGAGAATTTGAGGTTCCAGCTATTTCTGCCTTCTCTGGATTGCTTTTCATTTTAGTTGCTTCTTTCCCAAATAAAGATAGAGGGAATTTGCAAAAGGTCCAGCCAGTCACCAAAGAGTCCCAATCTACAAGAAGAGTTGCTTTTACAAGGACAGATTTTTTAAAAATAGCATTTCTTTCCTTTACTTACTTCTTGGTTTATATAGAGAATCTCTGGAAAGGAGTTACAGGCCTGGAGAAATTTTTTTTATCTAATAAAAATGTGTGCGGGCTTGGAATTTATTTACTCTGCCATATGTGATAGAATTGGTATCACATATGTATTTCTATTTCCTGTACTCTCCTGGGGAACAGGTATTACAATCTCTTTTGTGGTAGCGATGACTAACAAATAATACTTAGTATACATTTCAGTTAACTTTATTTTTTTAAAAGTGAAATACTTCAATAAAAAGAGGGTATAGAGAATAAAATTAACCTGTGTATCTATCCTCAGCTTAGAAATAAAACATAATACATACAGTTCAACCTCCCAGTGATATTCTTTACTCCAACTTTCACCCCCACACCTAAGGGAGACACTATACTGATTCTGGTGTTTTCTGTTCTCATGCGTGTCTTTATGCTATGTGCATGTGTCAGTAGACAAAAATAATATTTTGTATGTTTTAAAATTTTATATAAATGGCATCAAATCAAATGTATCTTTCTGAGAACAGACTTACTGAATTCATCAGCATATATGTCAGACTTTTCCCCCATTGGTTTATGTAGTTTAAGTTGATTTCTGACATGAAGCAATGGATTTTTCCACGACTGATTTGAGTGTCAAAGGGGGGCAGTTTATTCAATCCCTACACCAGGCTAGATCTACCTTCCTGTTACAGGCTCTCATCACACTCTGCTCTTCTCTGTAGTGGTTAATCACATGCTCTTAATGATATTTTTTAATGATTAAATAATGAATAATTGTGTATTTATGACATGTCTGTCTTCCCTGCTAGAAGGTAAGCTCCCTGAGGGCAGGGACCATGTAGGACCTGCTCACCACTGTATCCATTACACCTAGTTCAGTGCCTGGCACACAGCAGGCAGATAAGTGGAGGGTGTGTTACTGCCTCCAGTATAAAACTCAGCTTCCTTAGAATTGCATAAAACATCCTTTGTCATCTGGTTCTCATTTCCCTTTCTGGGCCTCATTCCCGCCCTCCTGTGACCCGCCCCCTGCCTCTTTGTCCCAGTAAAAGACTGCAGTTCCTGAACTCTCTTGGGCCTTTTGCTTTTGCACAAGGTCCCCTCAGACTGGAACATCAACCCACCTTCGTTTGCCTATCAAACTCCCTGTCATCCTTCAAGACTCCTCTGAAATGGCCCTTCCCCTGGGAAACATCAGCAACAATTTTAGGCAGAATGCTGTGCTGCTCCTCTGTGCTCCCACAAGCACCATCAAATTTCTCTAGTATTTTATTTATTAATTTGTTGAAAAATATTTACTATACTCCTACTATGGGCCAGGCCTTTCTCTGTGTTCTAGAGATACAGAGACAAACAAGATAGGGCCCTATTATTTACAAAGAACTCAAGAGGATCTATGGAGACAACAAATGGGGTGATGGGACAGAGTGACTGGCAGTCTTCATTAGGGAAGTTATTAGGGGAAGTTCTGTCTGACGAGCTGACATTTGAGCTGAGACCTAAAAAGATGTGAACAGTCAGTCACATGAAGGGCTGTGGCAGTATTTTCCAGAACGCATGTTCTCATGCCTACTCCCCTACCATCAGGATAGGAAATGCTAATAATTTATCTGCTTCCCCAATGCCAGCAAACAACCATCCAAGTATTTCATGAATGAATGAATGAGCCAAATTAAGTTGGCTCAGAATGAACCTCAGTTATCAAACTTGCAACAGCCTCACCTCACATGAAATATTCACATCAACCCAAATCAGGCCCTTCTCAGGTGCTAATAGCTGTGGGAAGAAAGGAATTCCACTGAATCGTAAGACCTGGTGACACCCAAATGCAGAGAGAAAGTGGCTTGCCTTATTTTGGACTTTGCACGCTTGAGTAAAGTGATCCCATGCAGACACTTAGCACCAGGCCTGCAGCAGCCTCACTAACTTGTCTTTAAAAGTTCCACATTAAAGATAGTTATCGCAACAGAGTGGTCATCATGTGCCAGGCATGGCCTCACTTAATCCTCATTTTGCTCCCATTATTATCTCCAAGAAAATGGCGACTCATGGAGGCCTTACAGCTCGTGACAGCGCAGCCAGGGCTCACACCAGAGTCTGTCTCACTCAGAAGCCTGTGCTCTTATCCCTGCAACCCAGGGCCAGCTACCTGGGCATGTAACTGGTGCAGTTGCACGAGATCTTGTGCTTAGAAGGGCCCCGTGCTTGGTTTAACACTCTGCTGCCGCCATCTTGAAGTTCTTAATAATTTTTAAACAAGGGGATCCATATTTTCATTTGGCACTGAGCCCTGCAAATTATGTAACTTGTCCTGCCTACACCAACACACCAACACTATGTCCCACACCAACACAGTGGATGTGGTGAGCATACTGAGTTTTTGATAACCCTGTGTCAACCACCGCATGCACTGAAGTCCAAAACACAAACTCCTTTCCTTGAGATTTGTATGTTCAAATCTGAAAATACATAAATCTTTTTTCCTCATTATAAAAGTAATAGAGACAAGTATTGGAGGCGGTAGTCAAAGTGACTACAGTTTTGTCTACAGTGGAGCAAGGTTTTTTGTAAAGATTGGCACCTGAGCTAACACCTGTTGCCAATCTTTATTTTTTATTTTTATTTATTTATTTATTTTTCTTCTCCTGAAAGCCCCTCAGTACATAGTTACACATTCTAGTTGTGGCATGTGGGATGCCGCCTCAGCATGGCCTGATGAGCGGTGCCATCTCTGCGCCCAGGATCCGAACTGGCGAAACCCTGGGCCGCTGAAGCAGAGCGTGCAAACTTAACCACTTGCCCACGGGGCTGGCCTCTTTTTTTTTTTCTTCTTGGAGCAAGTTTTTATAAGGAGAAAGTTAATTACCTTGGGTATATAATTAAGCTCTGTGTCCTCTAATTAACTTTTGTATCCTGTTTATTTATACAAATTGTATCCTGTTAATTTATAAAAATTTCCCTATGCTTAGAATGATTTTTAGACTCCCTCGCAGATGGATGCCTAAAGAGAAAATCCAAGATGTTGTAGAACCTAGGGAAATTTTTGTTATTCTTGTAGTCTACTTTTGCTCAATTGTATGCTAGATAAGCATCTTTGATCTTTGACTAAAATATTAATATGTGTTGTGAAATATTCTTATTCCTCCTGATAAATATCCCCCACATTTCGAAAAGGTGGCCTAGCTTATATCTTGTACATTCCTTCTGTTGTCTCTAAATCCAGCCCATCTGCCCTAAGCCCCTTCCCTTTGCCAAAGCCAAAACTAGTCCCGGTGGGGTTTACCACTTGATTTCTTGTGCTGGTGATCCCTGGGCCTCTCTTGCCATGAGGACTCATATTGTGGAGGTTGCAGTGTTGTGGGCTGGTCAGGTAACTTCTGTTACTTAGCAACTTTCTCCTGCTTTGTTAAGTTGGGCTGTTCAATCTCCTTAATGAATAAGAGCATCAAGCCAGGTAATTGATGCCTGGACGTTTAGCTCATGAATAATTGACTGTCTGGGTAATCCTAGATACATTTCCTCGATCAGATTGTACAATGGAACAGTCATGTCATAGCCAGTGTTGAGTTTTTTTTTTCTTTCTTTCTTTTTTTTCTTTATCGGTTTTATGATGTCAGAAATCTGCTTTCTTGACCCAAAGGCCCAGGGGAACAATGGAAGCAGTGATCCTCCCAAAGCTGGGACATGCTTCCTCTTTCCTCAGCAAGAGTGCAGCATTTCCCCTTTAGTGTGAGCTTTGAACAGTTCCAGCTCTTCTTGGTTATCTTTTCGGGTATCTTTTCCCACATACATCGGGAAAGCATGTGGTCTAAGGGGAGAAGGGAACTGGGAATTGGATTTCCTTGGCAATGCCACTCACTCACTCTGCAGCTCAAGGCCAACCTTAGCTTGTCTGACTTATTTATTCATTTGTGCATTCATTCAACACACATGTTGAGCACCTCTGGTGTGCCAGGCACTGGAGATCGCACAAAAAGCAAGGTTGACCTTGTCTGCTTTCATGGAGCTTATATTCTAGTGAAAGTACATGGGTGGTAAACATGTAAACAAGTGAAGGAACAAGTAATTTTCAGACAGTGGTAAGTGCTAGGTAGGAAAATAAAAATGGAGTAATGGGATAGGGAGTGACGGCTGGGAGGACAGGGTAGATGGAAATAATTTTGATCTGGTGGTCAGGGAAGGTCAGGGAAGCCCTCTCTAATCAGGTGACATTTAAGCTAAGAACTGAAGGACAAAGAGGAGCCAGCAGGTGAAGAAGTGGGAAAAGAAAATTCTAGGTAGAGGAACATGAAGGCCAAGGTTCTGAGATGGGAATGGGCCTAGCACGTCTGAGGGACAGAGAGTGGGCTGTCGGGCCAAGACAGATGATGGGGAGCAGGTATGAGGTGAGGTTGAAGCCCACAGTGGCCACTCACCTTTGATAACTTCCAGGATGGCAAGAAACCCTGTGGCTTCCCCTTAGTCATAGGGGCCTGAATGAGGGGATATGGATGGAGCTGAACTTTTCAAAATATATGCCTCATCAATGGTACAGGCAGTGTCACGCTTTGCATTTGAAAATCAGATGTTGTCAACAAAACCCAGCTCAGGTTAATGCACTTATCCCACACATATTGATTGAGCTCTAGATAGTGTTTGAGATACTGGGTGTATAGAAATGACTGAAGCCAAGTCCCTCCCTCATCCCACTCACCTTCTATTAGCAAAATAGACAGTGAACTAACAAATAAGTAAAATAAAACTATGAGGTTATAAGATGATGAATGCTATGGAGACAAATAAAGCAGGAGGGGGCATAGGAAATATGGGGTGGGGGCAAGATAGTTGAAATTTATATGGTCAGGGAAGGTGATACCTGAAGGAAGTGTGAAAGACAGCCATGTGACTGTCTGTGGGAAGAGCATTCCAGATGGAGGGAAAAGCAAGTACCCACTTTTTTCTGGAAAACCTCCCTGCTATTGGCCTACCTCTAACCTGAGCTGTGTCCCCTTTTATAGGATTTTTATCAACATACTTAGCACTCTCCTGCTTACAACCTTTCACTGTACTTGGAATAAAGCACAAGTTTCGGACTGAGGTTTATAAGGTCCTACTTAATTCCTTCACCTCTCCAAACTCATCTCCCTTTCCTCTCCCTCTTGTTTCATTGGCTCCAAACCCAGTAGCCTTCTTCTTGGTCTTTGAACATGCAAACTCATTCCCAGGTTGGGGCGCAGCGTTTGCTATTCTCTCTGTCCAGAGACTCTTCCCAGAGATTGTCATAAGGCTGGTTCCTTCTCCTCATTCAGGTTTTAAGAACTCAGAGAAGGCTTCTCAGAGAATATCCCCCCAAGCCCTCTGGCCATTCCCTATCACGTAGCCACTCCCTGCTCCCAGCAGTTATCAAAGGCTCACCAATCAGGAAGACTTACCACTTACTCACAAAGGATGCAGTCATTTCCGTCTGCACTGAAACTGATCCATTATGTGTAAAATGCTCTTTGGAGAAAAAGGAGGTTATAAATGTGAAATGAAATGTAACGGAGTACCTATCTACCATATCATGAAGCCTACAGCCCTTTAGAATGTGACATTCATTTCCAGATCCTTCGATTTACCATCAGACCTGATTTTGAATTTTAAAAGATTAGGTTGGAAACACAGGCAAAATTCTTTACACCACTCAGGAAGTAGGATGCAAGAGCAGAAGAAATGGACAAACTGTCATTCTCACAGAAAGAAAAAATGTCTGAAAAAACAGTAGAGAAGAGCTTCCAGTTCTCTGTATTTCTAATCTTCTGGAATTTGAATGCTGAAACAAATGATAGGGCCAAACCTTCATTGTCCTATTTGTTAGATCAAAAGAGTTGTTTGAGAAATACAGTAAATTCTAGATAAATATACATGGGAAGAAATGGAATGAGGTAGTGTTTGTTTACTGTATTTTGTGTTGTTTGTAAAGTGATGAATTTTAGTAAAGAGAAGGCATCTATCTGTAAAACCCTTCCAGGTGAATGTATCAAAATATGTCAATGGCAAGGTCAAATTATGTCAAAGCCTGAGATAATCTTTTACCCCAGTTCACCCAAATGGGTTAGACCAGACAGAAGACATGGGTCTTGGAAGATGAGGTCTTCACCACCCCCACCACCCCCACTACCAACAGCACCAACGTCACTCCCCTTGCAAGTGTCACAAATGAATCCACTTGATCAAAACATCTCGATGCTCTAGGATAGCAACTCTTTTAGCAGTGCTGTGTTTAGGGCCACAGGACAAGCAAAAGAAATATAAACAGAAACTCATCCTTCAGCTCAAATTCAATGGGGAAGTAAATAGATCACTGTGGAAGTTTCTTTTACACCCACTTTTGGGTGGTACGTTATCAGAGCATGAGAAATTAAGGAGCTTTAAAAGGGAGCTGAATAGTTTCTTCTCTGTAAGGAATGCCTGCCCTTGGTCCCCCAGGGAAGAGAAAGGAGTCTGGTTAGATGGGGAAGGTTCTGTCGGTCCTACATCCTAACAGGAAGCTGCTCAACTTGGCCAGAGAGAACCCAATGAAGAAAGAAGGCCAGGGTGGTGCTCTCTGTCCCCCAGCCTGTCCATCCTCAGCCAACTAGGTAAGCACACCCTCTCTTCATTTCCAGAGGTTCACCCCCAAATGAGTCATTACTGTTATTTCCAGTTTGGTGGATTTTTTCCCTTTCAAATTCAGCAGACTCATCAATTATTTAGGGCTCAATGATGATCTCAGGCAGTGACACCTCTGCAGGTCTGTATGGCGTTTCTGAAGGCAAACCATCTGGCCTTCCTTAGCTTGTTCATCCCTGGGCTTCTCTCCCAGCTTGTAAGGTGTGGCGGCCCCGGAGAGAGCCAAAACCATCAATATTTCACAGCTTTAATTAAAGTAAGCCGAGAGCTGTCGGCCTCTGCAACTGGCTTCCTTTTCCAAAACAAGCGCCTGCCATCTTGAGCAGGGGGCGCAGAGAGAGAAATGAGAGTTTGGCTCAAGTTGGGGTGGGGGAGTGAGGGAGCCCAGGATTTCACTGACTCGGACCTCCTGGAGTTATAAACCCGCCAGAGTGGAGCGGTAAATACCGGGCACCGGCCGCGGGGCAGAAAAAAGGGAAAGGGAGCCGCCTTTGAGCTCTCTTTTGACAACTGTTGAAAGGCACTAGAAGTTGGCCGAGTTTGGGCTGCATCCACTAGTCTAATATGAATTAGCTCTGGAGTCTCGCAAAGGCTTCACAAGCCACGGTGGGGGAGGCGGAGGAGTCTGGGGGGGGGGGGGGGGGGGGG
>NC_060273.1:73406063-73537769 GCF_021613505.1 Equus quagga | reverse complement strand
GGGGGCCGGGTATGGTGCAGTCTCCTCGAGGCTGCCGCCCGCTTCCCGCACCGTCCCCCAGTGCCAAGGCCCGCGCGCCATCCAGCCCTGCGGTCAGGAAAGCCGGGAGCCCTGCGATTTATACATCTATTAATTACCTCCAGCATGGAAGAACTGCCTATAAATACAGTGGCACTTTAGATAAAAGTTTCATGCAGCTATTTAGATCCTTTAAAATATAAATGATTTCCTCTAAATTTTTTATCATAAATCAGGGCATGGAGCTAGGCGACAAGACGCCGATTTCCCCCCTGATGGGAGCAAAGCCTTCGCTTGTTTTCCCTCTTTCTTTTTCTTTTCCACCTTTTTTGTTCTTCTTTTTTTAAATTTACAGAGGCTAGTTAATGGCTCTGTTTTTTTTTGCTGTTCCAGGCCTTAATGGGAAGTGAAGAGGTGGCAGGAAGGTTCACCCCCCTTTCCTGGAGACTGCCTAGTGTTGGGGGAAAGCTTGTGGTGTTGAGCAGCAGACCTGAGTTCAAATGCTGTCCTTGCTACTTATTCCTGTGTGCCCTCAAGGAACACACACTTTCTCTGAGCCTCAGTGTTCCCCACTGTGAAATAGACATAATAATAGCATCTACTTCATAGTTAGGGTGGCTGTGAGGATGAACTGACATAATGCACAGCCAGGCAGAGTAAGACCTCAAGAAACAATGAGCTGTGAAGTGATAGACAAGTTACTTCACCCTTCTGAGCCTCAGTTTCCTTATCTATAAAGAAAAGGTGGATGGATAATGCTCACTTCTAGGGAGTTATTATGAAGACTGAATAAGACAACAGCAGATTCTAAACTAAACTGTACTCTAAATAGGGACCATGTAGCCTGTTTATCATCACATTCCTAGACCTAGCATGTGCCCAGCACACAGGAGGCGCTCAGTGAACAGTTGATGAACACTTGGAGCAACAGAGCCTCCTGCTCTGTCTGCAGAGCACCCTGCAGAACCATCAGAACTTGGTTTCCATTTATGGTGATGGATTTGGCATCTACCCTCTTTCCAAGATCCGTGCTTAGAAACTTGGCATGTCTACACTGAAAGGGCCTGTGGAAACGATCTCCCTAACTCCCTTGTAGTGATGAGGAAACTGAGGCCCAGAGCTCATGAGTGACTTGTCCAGGGTCATGTCATGTGGCAGGTTAGCTACATATCCATGTTTGAATCCAGACCTCCTGTGGTCTCTGTCCACCACCCTTTGCTACTTCTTCACACCAAGCTGAGTGGGTAAGAGAAATGGCCTAATCTCTTGACCATGGAAGAGATGACAGCCAACTAGGCCACGTGGGGGTTGACTTCAGGACTTTGAACTCTAAGATGGCCGTGAACAGGAGAAAAGGAAGGCAAAACCAGTCCTCATGTGCCAGGAATAGGACTATGTATTTATTGAGTCCAGATTCTTGAGGACAGGTACAGAGCTGGCCATGCTGCTGATGACAGAGAGGTTCTGAAGTTCAGAGCTCAAAGATGGACACAGTGGGACATACATTGGGAGTGGAGGGGGGAGTATGAAAAAACCAAGCACCAACTGTAGGATGTTATTCAGAAGAGTCCACTGGGCTGTGGCACCTCAAATCCAAACCATTGACTCGGATTCTCCTCGAAGCAGCAGACTAAACCCAGAAAACCTAGGATCTCTCGCTTCTACTCCAGACCCCTGCAACCCAATTCCTGCACAGCCACCAGAAGCAGACCTCACATCCCGTCACTGTCTTGCCTAAACACTATAGTGGCTCCTCACTCTCCTTGGAGCAAAACCTACCCCCCCCCCCCCCCCCCCCAGAAACTCCAGTGCCAGCCTTTTGACTATGTCATTTCCCACATTTCTTTTTCTTTTTTTTTTGAGGAAGATTAGCCCTGAGCTAACTACTGCCAGTCCTCCTCTTTTTGCTGAGGAAGCCTGGCCCTGAGCTAACATCCATGCCCATCTTCCTCTACTTTATATGTGGGACACCTACCACAGCATGGCATGTCAAGCGGTGCCATGTCCGCACCCAGGATCCGAACCAGCAAACCCCGGGCCACTGAGAAGTGGAACGTGCGAACTTAACTGCTGTGCCACCGGGCCAGCCTCCGTTTCCCACATTTCCTCACTATACTCCCACCACTCCAGCCTTCCTGCTCTTCCCTGATGGCCCTAAGCTTACTCGCACCTCAGGGCTCTCACACTTGCTGTTCCCCTTATCTTCCATTTTATCATTCAGGCCTTGCCTCAAAGGTCACTCCTTCCCTTTCTGTCCCTGCATTCTCTATTTGATCACTGTGGTCTATTTTCTCTGTAGCAGTTATCACTACTCCAGGCTGTCTTTTTTATTGCTCACCTTCTCCTGAAGCATCAGCTCCATGGGGGTGGGGGAGGGGTTAGCAGGAGTAGGGGGCTGTCTATCTTGTTTACAGCTGAATTTCTATCTCCTAACGTAGTGGCTACCACATAGTTGGTGCTCAATAAACATAGTCAGTAAAAGAATGCATGACGAAGTGCTCTTGGAAATCCCCGGCTGGGTCCCCTCACTTTTCATAGGAGGAAACTGAGGCTGTGAGGATTCAGGGACCTGCCTGGAGCCCTCCTGCCTGAGCACCAGTGCTTGTCCGAGGCAGGGACCTCAAGGGAAGCGGAGGGCTCCTGGCACGTGCGGATCCCTCACGGATGCTCGGCCTCCACCTCTTGAGTCCCTCTGGGCATCTCGAATCGTCGGAGTCCGTGCAGACAATGCCGGGGCGCGGCCGGCAGGCGAGTCCGGCAGCAGCTGCGCAGGCGGCGGGTACATGTGAGAAGTTTGTGAAAGGAGACGAGAGAAAGGGAGAGGAAGGTGAGGCGGGCGGCTGCGAACACCTGGCGAGGCAGCCCCACCAGCTGCCTCCCCGCGATGGCATCTTGAGTTCGGCCGGCAGTCCTATCCGGGCCATCTCCCGTTCCACCCGTCTTCCCCCTCCCAACTCCCTGAGGTGGAGCTTGGCCGGGGATGCAGGTGGGAGCGGGTAGCTGCTGGCTTCTCCCACTGGCCTCAGCCGGAAGCTTGCCTGGAGCAGGGCCAGCCTCTGAGCCTTTGGAAGCAAGGCCTTCTTGCCTTCTGGGAGAAAAGTAAAAGCCAGCTCATCCCATTCCCTCAGCCTCCTGGCTTGCGTGGCAGGGAAAACTGGTGCCAGACCAGGATGTTAGTTAAAAGCATTGGCTCGGGAGTCAGAAAAACCTAGGTTCCCATCCCTACCCTACCATGATTAACTGTGTGACCTTGAGCAACTCAGTCTCTCTGTGCCTCGGTTTTCTCATCTGTAAAATGGAGATAGCAATATCAACTTCACAGGCTTGATGTGGGGATTCAGTGTACAATAGTTCTAAAGCACATAGCCCAGAGCCTGGCACACAGGAACCACTCCACAAAAAGCTCTTCTTGTTGTCACCATCACCATAGGCCAGAGTCCCGGGGAGAGTATTATTCATACATTCATTCATTCAACACAAAATACTATATTAAGCTCCTACATGGTGCCTAGCCTCTAGACATAGGCACTGGAGACACAAGGACAGATATGACTCATCCTCAAAGAGGTCCCAGAATCCTTCAAGGAGCAGAGACCATAAAACATCATGTTCTTACCAAGAGATAATAGAGGAAGATGCAGAAGACTCAAAGAAGGAAAACTCTCTCTTTGAGTCTTGGGGTGAAACTTACATAATTAAGTCAGGGCTTTCAAATAATAACAATAATAATGATGATGACGTCAAGTAGCAAGTTTCCAGTTGAGGGTCCCACATCACCTGCATGCAAGTCACCTATGTCTATTAAAAGCACCTGATTCCTTGAGGTCAAAATCTCTGGGTGTGGTCCAAGGTTGCTGTATTTTAAGAGGCTGCAGATGATTCCCAGTCGTACTAAAGTTGAAAACCACTGGCCCACAGGAAAATGCCTCTGACCCCTGCCCCAGCACCCCTATAGAGCTGGTCCTTCTGGAGGACATAGTGCTTTGTGTCCTGACTTCGGGTTACATGTGGCAATTCCATGTCCCCACCTGACTCTGAGCTCTCAAAGCAGGTGTACTCTATACTGCAGAAACTACCACAAGACTCAGCTGTAGCAGGTGTTCTGAAATGATTGTAAAATGAAGAAAATGCCCCCTTTAACATCACTTGCATAAATGCCCATGTGGTTCTTACTTGGACACTCAGACAGATTTTGTTTGGTTCGTAAATTATGTATACGTGTGTGTGTTTTAATTGTCATTTAATGCCATGGGCGTGGGGTCAGGGGCATGTGCTCTCCGGCTTACCACAGTCCCAATCTTCCCTTTTATACACTCAGCTAATTTATTTTACCAGACTTGCCCCTGATAGAATTTAAGTTTGCAAATCCTATAAAGTGTAGAGGATGTTATCAATTGTGTTCTATGGCTCTCCTTCCAATTGCCTTCTATATGATGTTTTCCTCCTTTCTTCTCCAGTCCCTTACCTCCTGGGCCTTCTCAAAGAGACCGGTCCCTAAGGCTGGGTGTCTCCTTGCTGCTGGCTCCCCAGAGCTGCTAATAGACCTTCTTGAAGGGAAGTATAGGAAAAACCCAGGGAACACAGGTTGCCTGATGCAGGCGTGATTTTTGATTTTTGATCTAATGCCTGGGAATGCTGGAGTGGGGCTGGTGAGCTGAAGGTCTGCACTTGAGGCCTAAGGGGGCCAGCTGGTTTTGCTCTGGGTCTGACCCCTGCCTGACCTCCACCCTGGCTAGTGTCTCCCAGGCCCCTGAGGGGACAAAGCAGAGAAGGATGGAAGGTTGAGTCTTTCCCTCTGTTTCTAGGGGTTCAGCTTCACAGACAATAGGGTCTTATGGAGTGAGTGTAGGTCTCAGGGCACCATGGGGCGAGGCAAGTTACAGATTCTTCTCCCCGAAGGATCCAGTATCCTCATCTTTCCTTCCCCTTTCCCTTTTGCCTTCCAACATTGGGCAGAAAATAAGAATGAGTGGTCCTAAATGCTGGTGAGTGATAAAATTATGCTGCATTCAGCTCCTGGGGAGTTAAGGGCTCTGGAGAGAAGCTCCTTACTCGCTCAAAATGTGTCTCATTTAAATTAACCAGAATAATAATCTTCTGCTAGAGCTGGAAGCACTTAGCAATCATCCAGTCCAGCCTTCCCCTTGTGGATAAACTGAGGCCCAGCCAGGGTCACATAGGCCCAATGTTAGAATGCTGTCCAAACTCCAGCCCTCCTGAGGCCCAAGATGCTGGTGTGTATTCTGTATTGCAAGAACCCCAGCAGCCTTGCTCTGTGTCTGGTGCATGAATCTGCATCTCCACTGCAGTACAAGTTTACAGTCATTTTCCCGTAGTGGATTTTAGACTGGTGACTCTGTGAGGACAGGGACAGAATCTGATTCATTTCTCTGTCCCAGCCCTCTGCGTGGGGTCTGGCACAAAGCAGCTGTTGAATGAGTGAAGGAGAGCAAGGAACTAGTTTGCACATGCAGACAAACCAGGTGCACACCATCTCCAGGGGGACGACCCAGGCCGCTCCTGCTCCCAAAGCTTTCTCTTTAAGTTGAGGGGGGAAGAAGACAGGAACTAACATTTCTTCCATGATTTCAGTGTGCCAGGCACTGTGCCAAATGCTTATCTCAGTGCATTCCTTACAACAATCACTGGAGGAGAAACTACCACCTTCACTTGATGCATGAGGAAACTGCGGGACCCAGACCCTGAGATGGCTCATGGCCTCTCAGCCGGCAATAGGCCCAGAGGCCTACTGAATTTGAGAGCCAGGCTGTGCCCCACAGCCTGAGGTTGTGAGGAGGTTTACCAAGCACCACGTTGGGTGCTGGATGCTTTCCTTTCTACTCCAGCTGGAAACATCTTCGCTGGAACCCAAGAAGGCAAACAGTCGTGCAACTCCCATTTTAGAGCCGAGGAAAGCCAGGCTCAGAGAGGTTTAGTGAAAGGACCGCACCTGGGATGAGCTCTTTTCTCTCATTGGAAGGCGGGACCCAGGCTAGGGCACTGACTCGGTTGCGGAAGAAGGATTGGCGGACCGAGGGTGGAAGCCCGGACCTAGGCTGGGCTTCCTCTTAGGCCAAGGGGTGGCCCCCTTCAGCACCCCACCCCCTCACCCCATTTTAACATTCTGGGAAACCCGGCCCACGCCCCCGGGACGCGAGGCTTTAGCCCGCAGGCTTGTCGGATCTCTGAACCCCGAAGGCCAAGGCTGTTCCCAGGGCGGAGGCGGCGTCCCCCGCGAGGTGGGCTCAGCTGGGCGCGCAGGGCTTCTCTCCATCCCGAAGGGCGGCGCGGCCGCGGTCCCAGGATTCCCCATCCATTATTCACGATGTTTACTAGCGTGTGGAAAGGAGAGGAGAGGAGGGACCAAGAGGGGATGAGAGCAGAGGGGAGGCGGGGGCGGGGCAGTACTAAGCCCCGGGCTCTTGGGTCCCGAATCTTCGGGAAGGAAGACAAAGTAACTAAGTGCTTAAGAGCCTGGAAAGTCAGACTTGGCGCCTGGCACACAGTAGGCCATCAGTAAATACTTGTGGAATGGATAACTGAATGAGTGTGAATGGCTCTGCTCCCGACCAACTCTGTTGGTCTTGGGCATATCACTTAACCCCTTTGACCCTTGTTTTTCTTATCTGTAAAACGGAATAACAGCACCTGCTCCATAGGGTGTGAGGATACCATGAGCTAGCTCTCTAAATTGCCTAGCACATATCATCAGCTCAAATAATGGTAGCCATGGTTATGGGGAATGGGGCTTGCAAGCGTTGGCAGCCCAGGGAAAGTGCACTGACTCCCAAGGCCGGTGGGCAGTCCCGAACTATTACTATTCTAAAAAATACTCAGTAAGCTTCTTTAGACTGACCAGTTGGGGAAAGGGGGAGGGGGCCAATTGTCTTTTTCCAACGAAGGCAAGAAAGGCTAGCGTCAGGAGGAAGCCACAGGCCTCCAGGACTGGGCAAGCAGTTACTTTCCCCACCTTCACCCCGGCAGCGGTTGGGACGTGGGGGTCACCTGGGGCTCATTCTGGCAGCCCCTCATCCTCCCTGGAGCCGGTCTGAGCTCTTGGAGGCGCCTCTTCGCTGCGCCGCGGGGCCAGGCTCTGGTGGACGGCTCGGGCGTGGGGCCAGGAGCGCCCTGGAAATGGGCAGTTGGCGGCAGCCGGACCGACAAGGAGTGTGTGTGTGTGTGTGTGTGTGTGTGTGTGTGTGTGATAGGGGGTTGGAGTAGGGTCAGCTTCCTGGTCAGCCCGGGGCTGCCCTTCGATCTGGGCAGTGCGAGTTGGGACAGGACAGCAGATGTTTGGGACTTGGGGGGAAAAATGTCTACGAAGAGGAAAGAATCCGGAAAGTCTGCCGGGCTGGAGCCAGGTGGGGCGGGGCGGACCGGGAGAAGCCAGTGGGGCCGGGGTATAAATGCTGTGGCGGGGGCGACCGTGGCGGGCACAGAGAGGCGCGTGGAGAGCTGCTGCCTGGCCTCGCCTCCCGGGCTGCCCCTGCGAGTCCCGGGCGCGTGAGCACGCCTGCGCGCGCCCGGGCCCTTCCTGGCAGGCTGCTTGTAAGATGAGTGAAGAAGCAGGTGGGGGAGAGGGGAGGCAGCGAGCGAGAGGGCGAAGAGAGCGCGGGCGCTGAGCGGCGTTCACTTGGAGCGCGGCGAGCGAACGAGAAGAGCCTGATCCATGTCCCTCGCTGCCTCCCTGCCAGGCGCGCGAAGATGATGGCCATGAACACCAAGCAGCCTTTCGGCATGCACCCGGTGCTTCAAGAACCCAAATTCTCCAGCCTGCACTCCGGCTCCGAGGCCATGCGCCGAGTCTGTCTCCCAGCCCCGCAGGTACGTAGTGGAGCATAATTACCGCTCTAAGGCACATTTTTTGACAGGCACTTGCTTCATGTTTTTTTCATGTTGCCCAGAACAATCACCGCTGTCTGAACCCCTCTCCTTGTCTCCCCCACGCTCTCTCCCGGCGCGCGCTCTCTCTCATTCATGTCTCTGATCCACACGTCTGTTCCAGCAGAGCCTCTGTCCCCGTATTAATTTTTATGACCTGGGCTTTGAGGAGACGCATCTCGGTTGCTTGAAAATGTGTTTTAATCCTGAGTTGACAGTATTCCCCACTGACCGTGCTGTGCGCCTTCTTGCTTGCAGCTGCAGGGTAATATATTTGGAGGCTTTGATGAGAGCCTGCTGGCACGCGCCGAAGCTCTGGCGGCTGTGGATATCGTCTCCCACGGCAAGAACCATCCATTCAAGCCCGACGCCACCTACCATACCATGAGCAGCGTGCCCTGTACGTCCACTTCGTCCACCGTGCCCATCTCCCACCCGGCCGCGCTCACCTCGCACCCACACCACGCGGTGCACCAGGGCCTCGAGGGCGACCTGCTGGAGCACATCTCGCCCACGCTGAGCGTGAGCGGCTTGGGTGCCCCGGAGCACTCGGTGATGCCGGCGCAGATCCACCCGCACCACCTGGGCGCCATGGGCCACCTGCACCAGGCCATGGGCATGAGTCACCCACACGCCGTGGCGCCTCACAGCGCCATGCCCACATGCCTCAGCGACGTGGAGTCGGACCCGCGAGAGCTCGAGGCCTTCGCCGAGCGCTTCAAGCAGCGGCGCATCAAGCTAGGGGTGACCCAGGCGGACGTGGGCGCGGCTCTAGCCAACCTCAAGATTCCCGGCGTAGGCTCGCTCAGTCAGAGCACCATCTGCAGGTTCGAATCTCTCACTCTCTCGCACAACAATATGATCGCGCTCAAGCCAGTGCTCCAGGCGTGGCTGGAGGAAGCCGAGGCAGCCTACCGAGAGAAAAACAGCAAGCCGGAGCTCTTCAACGGCAGTGAGAGGAAGCGCAAACGCACGTCCATTGCGGCGCCGGAGAAGCGCTCACTCGAGGCCTACTTCGCTATCCAGCCGCGACCCTCCTCCGAGAAGATTGCGGCCATCGCTGAGAAACTGGACCTTAAAAAGAACGTGGTGAGGGTCTGGTTCTGCAACCAGAGACAGAAACAGAAACGAATGAAGTACTCAGCTGTCCACTGACTGCGGTGGGGCGCAGCGTCCGGGGCCGGGAGAGCTGAGTGTACGTCCTGGGGGGAACGGTTATAGGGGACTCCAGGACATTTCCTGGCAGGTCAGGTTCTCTCCCCTGAAGCCACAGACTTTCCCCTTTATCCCCCCAGGTTGCCTCCCGGCCTTCTCTTTCTCTTTTTTCCTTCCTATTCCCACCAGAAAAGTTTTGGCACTAAGAAAAAAATTCATGAAAGGCAGGCCTGGAGGGAGTGGTGCTGTCCGTGGTGCTGAAAATCACCCTCGCGCGCCGGACTGTGCGACCTCAGGGCAGGAGCCTAAACGCAGGGGATAGTGAATTGGCCTGCCCGCACGACTATGTGGTCAAGGCGCCACTTTGCTAAGAGCAATTAGGCAAGCGGTGAAGGGATGGGAAGGAAGTGATAAATAATAACACAAAGTCTAACTGGGGCACAAACGTACTGGAGATTTATTTAGAATATATAAAATACATGTATGTTTCCAAAGGATAGCCTTATACTCCTTTCCCCGCCTAAATTTTATCCCCCTCATCCTTTGGTCTGCTGTAAGTTCTCTAAGGTGGCATGGATTAGGTTCAGGGATAGGGTGCGGGGAGTTGGGGTTCCGAGCTGTTCTCCAGGTAAGTCGGGCTTCAGACAAGCTGGGCTCAATTTGGCGACTGAAAATGCTGGGATCCCTTAGCTGTTTGCAAGCAGCAGCCGGCACCCGCTCTGGCCCATCCTCCACATCTGCTGGCGTTTGAGGGGTGATTACCGCTTGCTGGAGAGCGGGGGATTGGTACTGATCCGGACAGATTGAGGACTCTCTGACCAGAGCTCGCTGCTCCAGCCAGACTCCCAGCGCAGCGTAGAGGCGGCCGCTCGAAAGTAATTGTAACTTCTCCAAATCATATGCAAGTCCTTCCAACACGTCTAACCTCGTTGCGCTTTTCTTATTGTTGTTAGCATCGTTGTTTCCTATTATTTATTTAACTTCGCTTCTTTCCATCCCCCTTATATGGGTGGGAGTTCACTTATAGTTTTGGGCGGAAAGAGGGGCCAGACCGCCCCGTCACGTTTTATCTTTCGTTGCTTCATGTAATTTGCGTGTTGCTGTGTGACTTTTGGTTTCATACTCCGAAAAGACACAAATAAAATGTTGTTTTCTTCTCTCTTCACCCTTGAATTAACTTATAAAATAAATGCTTTATTTTTCAACCCGAATCGCAGTGCTTTTCTTTCTCAGAAGCTAAGAAGTACTAGTCTTGGAAAGGATTTTGAAAGTGAGACCAGGAAGAGCTGGGCTGTCACTTCTGCAGGCCAGTCTCCGGCCATCTGCTCTATTTTCTCCTCTTCCTCAGCCGCCTCACCCTCTCACCCTCATCCCCTCCAGGAGATCCCGCCGCTAGTCTCCCGACCTCAGGGTTTCAAGGCACTTCCCTCCACGGGTCCCCGCGTGCGAATTTATCAGCCTCTTTTTCTCAACTTCACTCAGACTGCGCAAACTTTGATGCCTGACTGATGGGAGTAGGAGCCCCCAGTGCCTCCACTCATTGGCTGTTCGATACTGAGGGCAATTTCTTAACTTCTCCGAGCCTCCATTGCTTGTCTGCAGGATGAAGATGCTAATGCCTACCTCGGAAGGTTATTGTCGGGACTAAGATTGTTTATTTAAGGCGCCTGGTAGTGCTTGGCGCTTAACAGGAAACACTATTTTAAAAGATGCAAAGGGCTAGCCAGAAAGTAAGGGGATGGATGCAAACAGGCAGGCAAGTACTCTTCGCTGGGACAGAGTCCGTTGAGGTCCCTTGGGATCTCTTCAGAAATTCACGTGGAATTGTCACCCAAGGGTCTATCTCGGCTTCTCTGAGGGGCCTACATAAGATGTCTGCTGCAAAGATCCTAGCCTAGTGCCCTGTACACAGTAGGTGCTCAGCAGATACCAGATCCATTCTCTCTCTTCCACTCCCTCTAAAAGGAGGAAGAAACCTTTTTATTTGTGAGCCGCAGAAACACCTTCATGATTTAAAAATTAATGCTCCAAGTCCAGGAGTCGTATGCACATTTCTCCACTGCGTCTTCAGAGAGCTCTGGGTCATCAGATCTCTGGCCCGAAATTCCAAGCAGAGCGGGTCTCCCCTCCGTGCAGCGCGCCCCCCTATTGCAAAAGCAATCCTGAGGATCGCCCCCAGCCCCGGACCTCAGCCCCTCTGCCCCGCCTTGCGCAACAGCTCCAGCGATGCCTCCACCTCCCTCTCCATCGGGTGTCCTTTAATAATAAATGCCCTTATGCCATTACATTATATTGTGGGTTTTGAAAATTTAAAATACGGCTGATGCAATATTAATTGCCTATAGTGGTATAAAACACAGGGCCGGAGCCCAGCTGGGCTGCAGAGGAGGCGGCCGTGAGCGTCCCGAGCCGAAGCGAAGCGCTCCAGACAGACGCGCCTTTGCGGGCTGCGAGATTTCCTGCAGGTAAGAGCCTTCGGCTTTTCTGGCCCGAGAAAGAAGCCGATATCCGCCTCCATCTCCTTTTCGAAAAGTTCCCTGTTGTTATTTATTTAGGTTTTTTTTTTAAATTCATAACCGCAAAAGTTTGGGAGACTTTTTGGAGAGGGCGAGATGAGCCTCCTGGGCGCAAGATCTGCGCCGGAACCGCCGGGCTAGGTTACGAGTGGGACCTGCGCCTCTGCCCCGCGGCCGCTTCAGGCGCCCCGGACCGCCTGCACGCTGGAGTGTTTTGACCAAATTCTACCTGCAGGCGGGAGTTGCGGGCGGGAGTTGTGGCCCGGTCCACGACGCGCTCCACCCTCTCCCACCCCGTGAGTGCGCCGCGTCGGCGCCTCCGCCTCACTCCTTGGGCTTGCTCAGGAAGCAACGGGAGCTGTGTGTTCTCCGGCATTGTGCCGTCGCCTTTGCCACTTGTCTGGCGGAGGCACAGACCTCTTGAAGGTGGGGCTTGGGTGGGTACCAGCCGGTTTCGGGTTCACACAGGCCTGGTTTGCCTCCTGGTGGGCTATTTCCTAACCATGTGACCTTAGTCAAGTCACACCACCTCTCCGAGCCTCTGCTGATGGCTGTAAAACCTCACAAAAATTATTTTTGAGTAATTGAAAAGCACCCTGGTGCAGATTTTCCTTTCCCAAATCCTGCCAACTTGCAACATTCACTGTCCAAGGCCAAGCTGGGAGTGGCTTTAAACTGTACCAAGAGAAAGTGAAGTCAATGTTCAGGACAGTTTGTATGGAAAGCTGCATCAGGTGTCTCAAGGTGGGAATTTGAGGGTCACTTGTAGATCAGGGGAAAGGCTTCTAGGCACCTTCCTAGCTAGAACCAGGGCCTGACCTGGAAGGAGCCAGGCATACATCAGCCAGCATGGCTGAAGCCCTGGCAGGCAGAACTTGGAGGCAGGAATCCTGCCTTTCCTGAGTCTGAGCTGTGTGACCTCTGGCCAGGAGCTTCCTCTCTCTGTGCCTAGGGTAGTGTCAGTTTTGTTCATTGTTTCACATCCAGCTCCCAGCTCATGGTTTGGCCCAGAGTGGCAGGCAATAGGTGCTGTTGAATGAATGAATAAGGTTTTTGTTTTGTAACATGAAAGGACCCCTTCCAGCCCAATCCTCTCTGGATTCTAGGGACTGTAGGAAAGAACAAAGACCATGGGGAATAGACAAGTCTCCCTGGAAGTGGGTTCAGGGTCCAGGTGGTGTCTGCATCTCAAGCTTCCATTCAAAGGCAGCCAGTTTCCTTCCTGTTTAAATCAGAAGAGCCTTTGCCTCACTCTGTGCTGATCATGGGTAGAGAGGGGCTGCTCCATGACCCAGGCCCTGGGAACCCAGAGGAGAAACAGGGAGGAGGGTCGGCGGTTACCTCTGCCCTGCTAGAGTGCCCTCCCTTGGAGGCTGAATTTTTTACTTTCTGCTGAAATGGAAACAGCTCCAGCTCTGGAGTAGACAGACATGAGATGAAATATCTACTCCATCTCTTTCCTGAGTAAGTGACTTCAGGGCTCTGAGCCTCAGTGGCCTTATCTGAAAAATTGGAAAAAAGACTATCTTTCAAGATTGCTCTGATGATTAAATGAAACCACATAAGCCCAGGGCCTGACACATAGTAGGCATTAATGGATATTTAGTATCTTTAAAACATTATTTATACTCAGAAAAGTGAGAGGTAGTGTAGCAGGGTCAAACTCAGGGCTTAGAGTCAGGTGGGATTAACATTTCCCCCTCTGTGAGCCACAGTCTGTTTATCTATAAAATGAGGGTGGTAGCAGTGTCCACCGGCTTGCCACGTGGTTGTCAGGGGCAAGCCGGAGAGTGTAAAAGAAATCTCTTTGCACACTGTGCCTCCCAGTTATGGAGGGGACAATGAATTCGCTCTCCAGGAGTCCATGGTGCGCATACATAGTTCCCTCCTAGAAGCTTGACCCCAGTAGGCGGTTCCTTGAACTCCAGCTTTCCTCCCTTGCAGATTCCTGGCAAGCATCAGGCTTCTGTGACCGCTGGAGACTCAGCGCGGCGCTCCCCCCCTGAGGGGCGGAGCTCCAGTGGGCAGAGGAGCGAAGAGGATGGGGTCTCTGATTCGCTCTCCCCCGCCCAGCTCCCACCTTTGGCACCCAGCTCTAGAAAGAGTCAGTAAAAGCCTCTCGTTTTACTGAAGGGAGAGACTGAGGCACAGAGAGGGGCAGAGGGACTTAGCTGGCTCCTTCCACTTAAAATTGCTCTTTTCCCCAGTCACGCCATCGCACTACCCCTTTTCTTTCTTTCTTAGTCTTTCTTACTCACTGATAACACCCTGTTTATTTATTTAGCAGTAAACGCGCTCGGGGAGGGCAAGTACCACGTCGGCCCAGTTCCCCTCTGCCTCCCTGAACCTAGGCAGGGCCTCGCAGAGAGTGAGCGCTTCACAAAGCTTTGTTGGATAAATGAATAATAATATCTAACAAGTATTGAGGGCTTCCTGTATGTCAGGTACTGTTCCAGGCACTTTACGTGTATTAATTTATTAATCCTTAGACAACATCATGAGCAGGTACCATTTTAACCCCCATTTTACAGATGAGAACTTGGAGGCACAGAGTGTTTACGTAACTTGCCCAGGGCAAGTGGTGAACACAGCATTTGGTGGAGAGATCTGGCAAAAACCCGGTTTCTTCACGGCACGCCTCCCCAGGTGAGACCTAACCCTGGTAGGGGGCAGGGGAGGGGGCCCGCCTGGGGTGGAGGTGGAGCAGGCGCGTCAGATTTGGCTGGAGACGCGGCGCGAGCAGAGGAGGGAGGGAAGCCGAGGGTGCCCGCTGTCCTCGCCGGGTTTCGGGCCCTCCACCCGCGCTCCGTCTCCGCGGGTCTCTCCCCTCGCATTCGCGCCGCCTCTCACCTCTGGTCCCCGTCTGTCGGTCTGTTTACTTGTCTCCAGAGAACCGGCTCTTAGCTTCCCTCCAGCCTCGCAAGCGCGAAGCTCTGACCCCAACGTGCAAGACCGAGGTGGGCCGTGTCCCAGGGGCGCGCAGAAAGCTCCCTCCCCCTTCTCTCCTCCGCGGAGCTGCCGGAGCCCCCGCGCTAACCCCGCCCCGGCGGGCAGCCGGAGCCAGCGAGGACCCCGGCGGACGAATTAGTCTCCCCTTCGATCGCTCTTTTCCGATCAGGTCAGGTTTCCCTCCGTCCCCCGACGGCGCTTCCGCACCGCCCGGCTCCCAGGGCTCCCCCGCGGGGTCGGGATTGCCCGGCGCCTCCCAGCGCCTCCGGAGAGGGCTTCCCCTCTGCTGCGCTCCGGCCTGCGGAGCCCCCCGAAATTTGGGAGGAGCGTCTCGGAGAGAAAGATGGACGGCCAGGCCCAGGCTCTTCCTGGGGGTCCTCTCTAGCCGGTGTTTCCTGTTCCCAACGAGTGGAGTACTTGTCCCTATAAAACGTCAGTTCTCTGCCCCCTACCTCAGCGCAGCCCTGCCCAGCCCGGCGCTGGAGGCAAACTGGTACGGAATACAGGACTCTCTCTCTTTTGAGTTTTAGCTTTGGTTTTAAGATTTCACACACACACAAAATCCTAGTGTTTGTCCTGGGAAAATCAGAATTTTGTGGGACTTTTTTATACACAGCATTTAATATTGTTTTTACTTTGAATTTCATAAGGTGGGAGAACCACCATAATTTCAAGAGGTCTCTGGCCCAACCCCACTCCCAATCCCAATGTCTCTCTTTCCTCAACTCACAACCCCCTTCCCCCTACACACACACACACACACACACACACCAGCCCAACTCCAAAACCCAACATCCCTGCCTGCCCCTGCGACAGAGCCCCTCAATGCCTGGGGCTTTGCTAGACGCTCACCTCTTGGCAGATGTAATGTCCAGCTCTCATAAATCAAGACCATAAAAAGCTTACTTTCATATGCACTCAATTTCTACCAAACCTAAACTAATTGCATAAATTCCTTTAGGCCACTCAAAGCTGCTCTCCGGGTTGGGATCTGATCAATTAGTCATTAGGCACTCCATTAGCTGGGGCTTAAGCTGCCTCATATAAATGTCTCCTGTCAATTTGCTTGTAATTGAATGAATAAAAAAGGGTGCAATTATCAGCACAGAGGATCAGAATGAGGAGAGGTCAATTTTATTCAAATATTTAAAAAATGTCTTAATCTAATAATAATAATAACAATAACAATAATTAGAAGGCATTTAGACACCAGCCACTCCAAGAGTCTTGTCCATGTTAAGGAAAGCTCTGGCCTGAGACACAGCAACCTGAGTGTGTATCTATGCTCTGCCGCCTGGCAAAATTTGACTCTCCCATCCTCGGGGCCTCAGTTTCTCTATCTGTAAAACAAGTTGGTGGGAGGTGATTTTCCTTCTTTTTAAAAATTAATTTTATATTTTGTCAAAGTAATTCACGCATATAGTTAAAAATTGAGTACAGAAGGGCAATTTGACCAACCTCCACCCTCAGTCACTTTTGGCTGTTTCTTTTGGAAGTTAATTACATGTTTAAATAATATATATTTGACACTGTTTCTCTTTTTTTTTTAAGTTCAAGGTTTATTTCCTAGTATTTTGATTAAATAATACATGCTTCAAATTCAAAGGAAATAGAAGATTTGCAGTGAAAAGTCTTTCTACCACCCTTGACCCAAGTTATCCAGTTCCTTTTGTTTGAAAGCAAATAACATTCTCAATTTCTGGTGTATACTCCAAAGATATTTTATTAGCTGTCATTTCTTGATTTGTCATTTTTAGTCATTGTGGATTAACTTCTTGCTATGGTGTCAGAGATCTAGAGATATAATAATCTTGAATAACCTTCCTACACCAAGAATCCTAGGAAGTTTTGCATAAAATCAATAATTTAAAAATAGGACATGAATGGGCAGTTGAAAATTGTGAATCTTTTCTTTGACCAACAATTACTTTGGAATTGTAGATCCCATATGTATAAAAACTGCCTACTCACAGACACAAAGAGTATTTATAGGTTGATTTGAGTTCTTTCTACCTCCTTCCAAATGGAATTTAAGGCAGCCTATCTGTTATTACTATGGAATTAGACACTACACATATAATGGAGGTACATTTATCTACTGGATACTTCAATTCATACAGTGCTTGGTTTTGTTAGATTCTGTTAAAAATTTATCTTCACTTCATTGTCTCCTCCAAGTGAGCCGACTTCTCCAGTAAGATGAGTTTTTCTTGCTGGACACAGGTATGATGAGGCTGGGGTGTGTGTGTGGGGGGGAACATTGACAATATCATCTAGTGATCCATCTAGGGTTGGGGTGAGCACCAGACTGCAGACATTTCATCTCAGCTTTCATGTGTGAGGGAGCAAGAACCTCAGAATATGTGTTCTGACGAAAGTGCAAGGCGGTGATCCTGACTGACTGCTGGGAGATGTACAAGGAGCCATTGTCCCAGGTGGGGTTGATTTGTATTGAACCCTGCACACTCTCTCAGTGAAGTCCCCTTGTAGTGAAAAGCGTGACTTGGAAGAGAGTCACCTGGGAGACCTGGAATCATCTCTGGTCAGCATACTGAGCACAGGCCACGTGGTGGAGTGGGAAGGAACCTGCAATGTGCACAAAGAGGTCTGAGTTCCAGGCCTTACTCTGGGATCTTGGCAACTCTATTCACTTCTCAGTGCTTCAGTTTCCCCAACTCTAACTTGAGAAAATTGAGCTAGATAGTTCAATTTTGATGAGGATTTGTGGACTCCCTTGAGAATCTGAGGTAAACTGTTTTCTTAACTCAGAAAAATGCACATCTATGCACCCAAAAGTTTTGCTAACTTCTTGAAGTTCAACCATGGACCCTTGGGTTCAACCCATGAGTTGATGGGTCTCAGGTTAAGACCCCTCGGACTAGGTGATCTAAAGGCTCTTCCTGATGTGATTATCTGAATCTATGATTAAATAGAAGCTTTTAAACAAACACTGAAATTAAATAAGTTCTGAAACCAGTTTAGCAAACTGGAAAGAATTTGACTGAAAGCACAAATAAAATGTCAATTAGACCATAAGCCGGTTGTCAATAAAGACTCCAAATGGCTTTGGCAAAATTATTTTTCAGATCAATAATCAATCTCTCAAGAGACAGTGTGATGGAGTGAAAAAAGCACTACATTAGGGGTCAAAATCCAGGTTTGTTTTTTTTTAACCAGTCTTCCGACAGCTAGAATTGAGACTTTGAGCGGGGGACTTCCCTGCTCTGGCCTCTCCTCTATCAGTAAAATGAGGAGGTTGGACCAGATGACTTCTGAAGCTTCGAGGTGTGATATTATGTGAGCTTATGTGTATAAGCACTGGCATGTCTTACATATGATATTTGTTTTGGATTATGTTATCTTTCTATTTTGTTTTCAAAAGGATAGTTGTATGATCAAAGTAGAGCTGGAAGAAGGGGCCATGGATTGTGGTATCTCCTGGGTTCCCAGCGTTGAGGTTTCTGAAACCATATGTCAGAAACACAACTCCCACCTTCTACTGAAAAAATGTCTATAAGTTTAAAAATTAAAGGCAGGGCAGGTATAGGAGGCAGGAAGAAATTAAAACATTTTTTATACTAAATAGCCCTGGTTCAGTCAAGGCAGTTCATCAGCAGGTCTGGGGAGACCCAGCGCGGTGGGGAGCAGAGGGGCTAGGAATTCATGTGGGCTGGCCAGGGTGGCACCGGGTACCCATGCTGATCCTGGCTCTGGCTGGAGTCCACAGATAAGAGAATGCTGAACAGGGCTCCTGTTCTCTGCTCCCAGATCTTCATTTTTCTACCCTTCTGACTTGGATTAACACTCGCAGCGGTAGCTCATTAGCCTTTAAGGGTCTGCATTACTGGCCACATTGTTCAGGTAAAATGATGAGAACATGAACCACCTTCAACTCTTCCACCTCCAACTTGCCAGAGTTTCTCCTTTCTGATCTATAGTCCCTCCTTCCCACCCCCAGTTTTATTGAGACATAATTGACATATAACATTGTATAAGTTTAAAGTGGACAACATAATGACAACAATATGTATCTATTGCAAAATGATCACCACAATAAGATTATTTAACATCCATCACCTTACATAGTTACATTTTTTTTCCCTTGTGGTGAGAACTTTTAAGATCTACTCTCTTAGCAACATTCAAGCATACAATACAGTATTATTAACTATAGTCATCGTATTGTACATTACCTATCCAGAACTTATTTATCTTATAATTAGAAGCTTGCTCCTTTTGACTACCTTCACTTAATTTCTCTGTACTATAGTTTTTACTTCTTGATTTTTTCACTGAGAGTATTTTGCTATTGCTTATGGCATCATGTAAGACGGCCTATCTCTTCTACTAATTTTATTAGGTCGTTGAGGGGAAGGCCTGTATTTCTTGACTGTCACAGTAGAGTTTTTTCCATCACAAGGAAGAGTTTTAATGATATTTACTCCAAAGCTTTATACTGTCATTGTTAGACACATATGGAATCCTAGAATGTGAACTGAGAAGGGTTCTGTAGACCCTCTGGTTGGAGAACGTGATGTTGTAATTCTGGGGCTTCAGGAATCTGTATTCTTCACAATCTATCCACGTGACTCTAAATACCCAGATTTAAGAAGATGTTTCTGACACTTTTTTTTCCCCACCAAAGTGCTCAACACTGGAGTTTGGATATATCGCCTGAAGCACAAAATCCTTTCAATTCTTATTTCATTAAAGGTGGTAGAAATTTTGCACTCCAGTTCACAAACATCTGTGACTGTTTAGCCCCGACTCCCACTCCTGTGTTAGTCTCCTTCTCATGGGGTAAGTCGTTGCAGCACCCAGAACCGTTGGCTACAAACACACCCTGCACAGTGATATGTGGCCCATAGGAACAAATAGCCTAACTTGACAGTAAACTCTAGTGAAAACTCTTTTTTATGGGGCAAAAATGAGACCTAAAGGCAATCTGGTAAATAAGAGTAAAACAAGCAACATCTCTACTGATCACTTTAGAATACAGTAATGCATCGCTTAATAATGGGGACACTTTCTGAGAAATGTGTTGTTAGGTGATTCCATCATTGTGTGAATATCATCAAATGTACTTACACAAACCTAGATGGTATAGCCTACTACACACCTAGGCTCTATGGTACTAATTTTATGGGACCACCGTTATATATGTCATCTGTCATTGACCAAAACGTCATCATGCGGCACATGACTGTAGTAGGTATTTAACAAATATTCGAAATTGAGTCTATGAATGAGTGAGTCTTGCTTATTATCCTCCTGACCACACCCTCTCCCCCCAAAGGTGAAGGGAGGAAAGGTGGAGATTTGAAGGTATGAAGTGTTCCTGTATTCAAAGAGCTGCCCCTCCTAAGATATTTTACAAACCTAGTTGAAGTATATGTATTGTAATCCAAGTTTTATAAATGAGGTATCTGAAAGGTTAAACGACTTGTCCAAGGTCACACAACTAATAAATGGTAGAACCCAGGAGGTAAACCCAGGATGGTCTGCCTCTAGAGCTGTACTCTGCACTATGCCACGCTTGTTCCTGTAGAAGAAAATGGACTTAAGTCTTTAGGGGTGAAATCTGAAGGACTGTTATGTGAAAGAAGCCCTACTCTTGTTCTGTGGGTTCCTGAGATGTATAACTAGGAAATGAAAGTCACAGAGAGAAAAATATTCAATGCTACACAAAGAAGAAGGCTCTGGCAGTCAACACGGTCCAAGGAGTGGGCCGTGCTACGACCCCCTCCATGTCTTGGAGGATCTAAGCAGAGATTTTAGTGAATGATGCTGGGGGGGGATTTCATGACATCTCATTCCAACCTGAGAGCTGATGCTGCTCCAGATTGTTTGTTCCTAGATACCAGCAGTGAAAAATATAAAGGAACTATCTCATCCAGAAAATTGATAACTTCCTTAAAGGAGCATGGAAAGTAAATATTATTTCAATATTTTTATTCTTTGCATTTGTCTTTTGGAATACCAAGATATATACTTGAAACTTGTAATAATAAAAACATTGGGCTCTGCTCCTTGATCAACTTAGTGTATTAGAAGAACTCGGCAACACTTTGCTCTCTGTAGAGTTAGCCTCGGGGGTAACTAGAGCCTTCAGGGGAGAATGGGGACATCACTGGGAGCTGTTATTTAAAAATGGTTTTGTAGAGTAGGGACCAGATGGGGCCCTGCCTGCCTTGTGCCTACTGGCATGGCTTTATCTTCTCTCCCAACTTTTCTTCCTTAAAAAAGAAAAGCTTCTCTTCCTTTGTTCCTTCAGTTCTTTCCCTCCCTGTCTCCTTTTCCCTGAGCACAGTGTCAAAGTTCTTGGGAGGACTGGTTACTGCTTTTAAGTTTTTCACTCGGACCCTTGAGTGTTCCAGAGACAACAGGCCACAGAGAACCCTCGAAACCAAGGCTGAGCTACCAAAAAGAAGACCAAACATGCACTTTGGGTACTTGCAAAGCAAAGACGTCTCAAAATAAGAAAAGATGTTTTGGAAGACTTCAGTATTTGATATTTAGCATTCCAGTAGTCAAGTTCAAGATTGTGCTGGACTTCCTTCCATGTGTTTTATGAGATAGTGTTTTAAATTTCATACAGAAGTAGCGGTAGTATAAAGTATTCAATGTTTAAAGTTTCTCAAGATCTTCATTTGAGCCAACATAAAAAAATATAATTATATAAATGATTATGAATACCCTGAACTGTGCTTTTTTTTTTTTAATTCTCCAGCACAGGTTGACCAAAGAACTGAAGAAAAGTGGAGTCTTTTCTGATTTCTGTGTAGATGCCTGGCTTCATCAGAAATAGCTGAGGTCTGGAAATATAATGAGTTAATTCAGCAAAACATTTGTTTTTGTCATTTGTTTTATTAGAGAGCTTGGGACTCAGCCTCTGCCCCCATGGAGCTTACACTTACATTGGGGACTACGGATAGCTCGTTCCTGGGAGTCAGGACCAATTTGTTTGTTAGGTGCTGACTGAGTTAACCCGACCTTACCCGCGTGTAGTGTTTTGGAACTAGTCTCAACTTTTCTGGATAGCTCTGTTAGCATACTATATAACCTACGGATGCCATTCCCCTCCTCTTCTCACCCTCCTCCCCAGAAAGAAAAGTCACGGAAGCTGAAAAGAAGAGACAGAAAACCTTCAAACCCTGTGATTTAGCTTAAGGTCACTTGGCACCAAGTTATGGAGCTTAATTATGATTTTTTGAAAAAAACAACATAAAGAAGCAGCAGTCAGCTGGAGAGGAAGGTGTGTATTCCTGGCCACCACAGTAGATCACTAACGGATGGAGCCACTCCCTCTGTCTGCTCGTTGGCCATCCATTGCACGGATCCAGCTTGTACACGGCCCTCCTCTTTGTCTGTGACGAGTTGCGATGGGTGCATCTTCTCCAGAACAAACCAGCTGCTGACCCGTATGTAGCTGGACTCTTCAGAGTTTAAACCCAGCTTAAGTGTTTTCCTAGGGTGGGGGCAGTATGGAGAAGCGCTGCTTCTTTTCTGAAGAGAACTCAAGTTGTGTCTGAGAAGGTCAGATAGGAACTAGGTGATGCTGATGTTATTGCCAAGAGTCAGAGTAGGATTTGTTTTCTTTTAAATTTAATTTTAAAATCAAAGTTATATGTGTCCATAGTTAAAAGACTCACATCTTTAGCAAGGCTTGGTGTGGAAAGGAACTATCCTGCATCCTCCTCCCCTTATACCCTGATTCCGCAGGCGGTCACTTTCAACCCTTTCAGCTTCCTGTTTTGCTATTTACCTCACTATCTCTAAATATCGTGTTTATATTGATACCTCTTGATTGTTCAGTTCCCTGTAAGGAGATGAGGATTTAGCGCTCTCTCATTCCCTATGCCAATTCCCACCCCCTCAGCATTCCAATATAGTTAAATCTTAATTTGGGTTAGATTAATATTCAGCGTCTTACATGTTTCATTCTCACCTAACATTTACTGCTGAGCCATGTGAGGTACTATATTGCTTTTCCTTTCCTGCGTGATATTTTATTTTTCTTGGCATTAATAATTATTGCTTTTTTCTTTGTTATATTTATTATTAATGAGCTCCAAATTCTCCTCATTTATGTAAATCTCCTCTCAAAACTTTCAAACACACAAAGCACTCTATCAGTTTGATCTTCTTGAAAAAGTCTCTATTGGAGTCTTCTGACCTGCTTCAGGCCGAGCTGGTTGCTTTCCAGGTCTGCTGACAGCTGTCATCCTAGGATCCCCTTTCACCATCATCCTAGGGGTTTCCTTTTGGGTTGAATTCTCTGTTTCTAAGAATCTATATCTTCTCTTTAGGTGTATGACCCATTTAGGTGGGACACATGCTACCTGTGAGAGAGTGCAATGGACACAGATTTCTTTGAAAACGATCAGGTCTAAAAATGTCTTTCTTCTATTCTCACACTTAAATGGTAATTTGACCAGTTATAGAATTCTGGGTTGGAATTAGTTCTCCCTCAGCATTTTGAAGAGATTGCTCCACTGCCTTCTAGCATTTGGGGTTACTGTTGAAAAGTTCAAGGCCCTTCTCATGCTTGATTTTTGTAGGAAGTCTGTGTTCTCTCTCTGGGAGCTTTTAGGGTACATTCTTTTTTTTATTTGTTCTGCTGAGCAATTTTCAGTCTTGAAACTCATTACTTTCATTCTGGGAAATTTTGGACTGGTTAAATTGCCAGAGAAGAATCTCTCAATTTCCTGTTTGGAGGATATATGTCTGCCTGCTCACGTTCAAGGTGCTGAGTCGGGGAAAAGTAATGGGATTGTCAACATTTAGAATGTAAAATATTATTTCATTCCTCTGTTTCCAATATGGTTGGTGTCCCAAATACAATAACTTAAAAAAAAAACCCCATTGTCCAGTGAATAAATTACCAGTATTCTGCTAGGTTTGGGTGAGGCAGTTGCCCACCTGCGACAAGTGGGTGAGGTAATCTGAAAGTCTAACCACTTCTTAAACAAACTTTCAACCAAGCCACCCATTTGCAGCCTCATCTTAACTCCTACTTTCGGAGATATGTGATACTAACAATGCACAAGCCTTTCAGGGAATCTACTGTGCATTTCTAGTTGCTTTTCAGCTTTTCTCACTGCTGACTTAGGATTCAGCTTTCTTTCTTTCTTTTTGCTGAGGAAGATTAGCCCTGAGCTAACATTCATTGCCAATCCTCCTCTTTTTTCGCTTGAGGAAGATTAGCTCTGGGCTAACATCTGTGCCAATCTTCCTCTACTTTTTTGCATGTGGGACACCACCACAGCATGGCTGCTGAGTGGAATAGGTCTGTAGCCAGGATCTGAACCTGTGAACCTGGGCTGCTGAAGCGGAGAGCACAAAACTTTAACTACTTGGCCACAGGGCCAGACTCAGGATTCAGCTTTCTTGAGTCCTGTTAAATCAATGACCTCTTACCTGTTTGCTTTCCAGTGTACTAATTGGCTCCTCCCTCATTCTCTTTGTCCCTGATGGCTTATGCTTTAAATATCCTTTAATGGTCATTTTAAGGTTAGGTTTTTGGAGAGAGTGGAACTGATACATGTGTCCAATCTCCTACTTCAGCTGGAGGTCTCCAGAGCCGGGATTCTGAACTAGGGTCTGAGGATGCCTGGGAGAGCCAGGGTGGTGCTTTAGTGGAGGGAGTTTTTGTACCCCCTGAAACTACATGAAAAATTATGTCTTTATTGCATATTTTCGCCCTTGCTGAGTCTATAGCTTTTATCAAATTCTCAAAATGATCTGTAACCTCCTCAAAATCTAAGTACCACTTCTCCAGAGGTCAAATATATGTTACATTGGGAAGAAGATGCCACAGGCTTGAAGATTCTCAAATTTAGGAAAATATTAGGCCAGTTCAGAGCTCTTCAATCCTGTTAAGAGATGAAGGCTCCAATCACAGGGACTGAACAGTCCTTGAAAACCAGTTCATTCCTATCCATTGCACCATGTAGTACATGGTTCTCTCCTAGGTCCAAAGAACCACCACACTATCCAAAGGAAAGAGCACTCACATATTTAAAATCATAGGTGGAAAGTAACTGATGAAACTTTTGAGATTATCCAATTCAGAATAACAGACTCAAATGCCAAAAGATCACAAATGAGAACAATGAGCCACACACAGGGCGTCAGAGAAGCTCAGATTGTGGTGAACTAGAGGGTACGTCCCTGGCCTAAAGCCAGCAGAAGTTACTCCGAATCAGCCAGTGACTGCCACATGGGGCAATGAGCCCAATGTGAGCCAATCTTCTGATTTTTCCGGAGAAGGTGGAAATCTAGATTTCTAAAATGTGTTATCTCTATATCTCTTTTTCCTTAAAATAAAAGTTAAAAAAATCAGGTAAGCCAAACTAAAATACATAGGCCAGGGACCGGCCCTGTGGCTCAGTGGTTAAGTTTGTGCTCTCCACTTCGGTGGCCCAGGATTTCGCCTGGTTTGGATCCTGGGTGTGGTCATGGCACCGCTCGTGAAGCCATGCTGAGGCGGCGTTCCACATAGCACAACTAGAGGCACTCACAACTAGAATATACAACTGTGTACTTGAGGGCTTTGGGGAGAAGAAGAAGAAGGAAAAAAGAAGATTGGCAACAGATGTTAGCTCAGGTGCCAATCTTTTAAAAAAAAAAAATATATGTATAGCCCAGATTTAGCTCACAGACCACACCAGTTTGTGACATCTGATCTAATCCAATCTTCTTATGCATATTGGGAGCCTGTGGCCCAGAATGAGGAAGCTCCCATGTCAGTGTTTCCCAGGAGGGTTCTAGACTGGCCCTTGGAGTCCTGAGAGCAGCCCTGGATCCTTCATATACAGACCAAAGGGTGGAAATTGATGGTGTTGGAGTGTGTGTGTGTGTGTGTGTGCGTGTGTGTAAAAGAGAGAGAGAGTGTGGGGGGAAGAAAGGGTGCACTCTGGTGAGGAGATAAGATAAAGAAAGAGTGTTGGCTTTGGTCCCAAGAGCTATACTTCTACAAGAGCTCCACAAAATTGGGTGGGGGTGGGGATGGTGAGAGAGGCAAAAATACTTAGTAGTTTTCAGATTCTAGAAAGATCCAGTGCTGTCCAATAAAACTTTCTGTGATTATGGAAATGTTCTGTATCTGCATTGTCTGGTATGGTAGCCACTAACTCTGTCTCTGTTGAGCACTTCAAATGTGGCTAATGCAACTCAGAAACTGAAATTTTAATTTAATTTAATTTAAATTTAAAAGTCACCTGTGGTTAGTGGCTACTGAACTAGGCAGTGCAGGTGTGATATTGTAATTTATAATAAATATATGTATATATTTGGTTTTCCTCCCATTTTTGTCACAGAGCTCCTAAAATCCTTGGGATTTCCTAAATGATGAGAGCATAAAAATGTCTTTGGTTATGTTATCGAGGTGACCACACCTAAGGATGGCGGTTGGTTGCCAGGAGAACCAACCTGTGATTAGAAGGTTGAAACTTTCAGTCCTACTCCCCCCACCTCCAGGGAGATGAGACAGCTGGAGGTTGAATCAATCACCAATGGTCAATGATTTAATCAGTCATGCTTATGTAATGAAGCCTCCATAAAAACCCAAAAGGAGAGGCTTCAGAGAGATTCCAGGTTGGTGAACACATGGAGACCCACATTTGGGGAGAGTGGTGTGCTCAGAGAGAGTATGGAACTCTGCGCCCTTCCCCATGCCCTATGCATGTCTTCCATCTGGCTGTCCTGAGTTACATCCTTTTATAATAAACCAGTAATCTAGGAAGTAAAATGTTTCTCTGAGCTCTGTGAGCTACTCTAGCAAATTAATCAAACCCAAGGAGGAGGTCATGGGAACCCCTCATCTATAGCAGGTTGGTCAGAAGCACAGGTGACATCCTGGACTTGCCACTGGCACCTGAAGTGGGGGAGTGGTGTTGTTGTCTGAGCCCTTAACCTGTGGGATCTCATGCGGTCTCCAGGTAGTTAGTGTCAGAATTGAGTTGAATTGTAGGACATCCAGCTGGTGTTGGAGCATTGCTTCTTGGTGTGGGGAAATAATCCCTCCCCAACATTGGAATTGGATACTAGAATCATTTTAGCAGGATAGACCAATATCTCCCAAAGTGTGTTATGTCTTCCTCCATGGGTGGCATGTAGATAATTAAGTGGGTACAAAGAAAAGCATGTCTATTTTTGTCACTACACCCACCACCTACACAGACATACACTGACACACACACAGGCACATCAAGTCCATGATTTCATGGATGTTGTTGCCTGGTTGAGATCAAGTTTACAGGCCAGATTTGGCTCACAGACCACACCAGTCACTTACACTTCAATGCAGAACTTCATTTGAGGTGAGCAGTAATGTTATTTCTATTTTACAAGTGAGAAAACTGGCACAGAGAGGTTAAATATCTTACCTAAGGCCACAGAGCTAGGAAGGGGCCAAGTAGGGACTTTAACTAGGACTTGCTGACACCAAATCGCCTGCTCCTTCCTTTACGCCCTACATACCTCACAGGGTGCGCTGAAGCTCAAGTAGGACTATGTGTGATACATATATTCTTACTTGATACGTAACAGGTGCTTATCAAATGTCAGCCCTGCCCTTAATCCCAGTCCTCCACATCTAATCCTTCAGGGTGACTTCCCTGGGGTCTTCAGGTTAAGCCCCCAGAGAGCAGGCCCCCAAGCTTTGGTCCTGGAGAGTCCTGTGGATTTCTACACTGAAATAAATCGATATGAAACGGAAGAGGTGCTGCAGCCCAGCAAACGTGCACGGGAAGTAGGGGTCAGATGAGGGCAGGAGGACATTAATCGCTACCTAGACTTCCAGGTGAGCTCAACAGAGTGTCAATCTTCCAGGGACCAAAAGTGAAAGATGGGCTAGGTCTCTGAAGACTGGTTTCTGAGCACTGCGCCGTCCCCCACCTCCCTTGCCCATTCTGGCTTGCTCCCTAATATCCTGCTCTGCATCTCCCGAGAACTGGTGCCTCAGAGATGAAAGCCAAGAAAATGCAACAAGCCATCGGCGGCGCTCACTCAATTGATTTTTACACAAAATTTGCCTTCATGCACGAAGGATGGAAAAATGATCCCATAAATAATGGATAACAAAAACAAATGTAGGGAGGAAATCAATAGTCACACACTTGATACCGCGGAGAGATGGGAAAGGAAAATATGGAGCCCAGTCCAGCTAAACGGCACCCGGGGGAACCCCTTTCTAGCACTTCCTGCTGGGGTGGGAGAGGCACAGCTTGCCCTGGCAGGCCCCAGGAGCAGTGAGCTGAGTCCCCGGGGAGGGACTCGGAGACTTGTGTCTTATGGAGCCTCGGGCTTCAGTGGGTCTTAGTGAGGTCTGGGCATCTGCCAATGTTTTAGAGTCAGTCTCAGGACATTGGAGCCATCTGTCCCTCAAGGGTCACCCTGATTTCCACCCCACAGACCAGGGTATATTCCCCTGAGTTTTTTTCCTAAGCTGTCTATGGCCTCAGGAGGTCCAGAGGTCTTTCAGAGGTGCCAAAAGGCTTCCATGCTCTCTTTGAGGTTCCTCTCTTTTTCTATGCACAGCAAGTTGCCCCGCCCCCACCCCCACCCAGTTCTGGGCACTCCCTCTGGTGCTACAAAAGCCCCCAGAGTGGCCTGAGGATAAGGGTTTGAATCCTGGTTCTACCGTTTACTCTATTTGTGTGACTCTTGCTAAGTCACTTAACCTCTCTGAGCTTTAATTTCCTCATCTGTAAGATGGGGCAGATAAAATTTCTTACGTTAGTAGGAGGGATTAAATGACTTTATGTATCTAAAGTGCCCGGAATATAATAAATGCTCAAAATAAAGTAAGTAACCCTCCCCCCCAAAATGATACCTGAAATCTGTGCCTTGCCTCCCTGCTCACTTCCACTCACTTCAGGGCTTCGCCGCCTCATGACTGGATGGGTGCAGTAGCCACTGGTCTCTTTCCTCTTGGCTTGTTGCTTCTCACAGTGCTCACCTTCCTGAAAAACATACTGATTATGTCATATCTTCTTTTCTTTTAAGTTTTAATTGTATTCAATTTACTTGACCAGGTGGTACATTCACATGGTTCAAAATTGAAGAAGCGCAAAAATGGTATCCAGTGAAATTTCCTCCTTCTGCACCTCTGCCCATCCACCCAGCACTATTATCAGCTCCTTCCAGAGAAGTTTTATTAGTTATGAACATAATATATTTGCTTATATATGTGCATGTGTGAATTTATATTTATGTATATGTATTTTCATGTGTTTTTTTTTCTCAAGATGGTAGCAAACTATGCATACTGTTCTACACTTTTCTTTTTATATATATAGTGACTGTATCTTGGAGCTTATTCCTCCTGTCAGTATATAAGGAATTTGCGCACTCTCTCTCTCTTTTTTTAACTGCTTCCCACTGTATTCCATTCTAGGGATGTATCATAATTTATTTAACCCATTCTTGTTGATGGAATTGAGGGCTTTTTCCAGTCTTACTTTTATGAGCAATGCTTGGATGAGTAACCTCGTACATATGTAATTGCACAACATTTCTCTAGGATAAATTACAGATGTGTAATTGCTGGGTCAAAGGAGATGCGTATATTTTTACTTTTAATAGATATTGCCAGTTTGCTCTCCATAAAGAGTATGCCTTGAATGCACCCAGCAGTAATGAGAGAATGTATCTTTCTCCCCACTCTGGCCAACACCCCCAACACATCTTCAGCACGCCATCCATGTTCCTTTACCTGTCTTTTCAGCCTCCACTCCATGTGTCCAGACTCTGTGTGGATTCGCTACTCCCAACATTCAGAAGTATCACTGTTTCCCCATCACATACTCTTTCCTGCTGCCATAACTTCCACATGCTGTTCCCTCTGCATGGCAAAATGCCATTCATCACTCAAGTCCTTGCTCAATGCCACTTCCTCTGATGCTTTCCTGTCTTCCCTAGGCTGAGTCAGTCAGTAGCTCCTTCCTCTGTTCTCCCACATCACATGCCATTTTTATAGCCCTTATCACACATGTCGTAGTTGTTTGTGTACTTACACTCCAGGTCTTACTCCTCTGTGTATCCTCAGTGAGAGCTGCAAGTGCTGAGTTAATGTTCACTGTGTGGGCGTGCAGGGTACTGTACTAAACTCTGTTGGGGAAACAATGAGGAAAAAGGCAAGATCCCTGCTGTTGAGGAACTTGCAGAGCTTATTAGAACTCTCTGATCCGAGGTAAGTGGATACCTGTTCATTTCAATAATTTCTATAGCTGTCACAGAATTCACCTTGCAATGAATGGTACACAGAGGTGAGGGAATGCCTGTGTACTCTAGAGAAAAGAAGTCCATCCCCATCTTAAATACATTTTCTTTTCTTTCCTTCCTTCCTTCTTTATTTCAGGAACAGGTGAGGAAAAAATGACTTTGCCAAAGTAGACAGGAAAGTTTGAAATGTCAGGTGTGTGACAAAAACCCATTGTCCCGCTTTCTGCTTTTCAAAAGACATATTTCACCATAAGACCAAATCAGATAGATGCCAAGAAGTGACACCAAATACAGTTTACAGTTCAAGAATTCACAACAAGGTGAAGGGAAAGTTATAGGAAGGAGAAAAAGTTGACATGAGAAGGAAGCAAATACTGAAAAGTTAACCTTGAGCATGCCAGGACCAATCACTTAACTGAACTAGAAGACAATTTTGAGCATCCCATTCTTTTGACTACCTTATTTGAAACCCCAAACCTATCAGAGGCGCTTGATCCTTAATGTGGATTATTATTTTATGAATTATTAAGAAGAGCAATATCTCTCCATTTACTGAATGTCATAACAAAAGAGATAGGAGGAAAACCAAGACATTGTCTACGCAAAGAGCCCAGCATTTGGACAGTGTAAAGTCACTAAATAATTCAGCAGCTATTTGAAAGTATAGTGTTTTGTAATTTCGACAGAACCATCTTAGTCTGGCTCTCTGTAGCGCAGAATTTTAAAAAGATGCTCGCCTTCGTGTAGATCTATTTCTAGGAGACATGGGAGTTGGTGGAAGTGCTGGGCAGGAGGAAGAGGTCTGTCTAATTAGAGAGCCTTGTGTTTACTCTGATTTTAAACTTTCATGAGACTGCCGAGGGTGAGGTCTAACCGTTTTCTAGTAATATCTTTGATTTCTTTTTCTGTGCCTGCACATTTGTGCTCTAAACCGTATGTATCTGTGCCCTGTGTGTCCATAGAAAGGGAAGCCATTGTGTATGAGGTGGTTGTAACATATTGATGGAAAGAGGATCGGAGCAAACAAACGTAGCCCTCTGAACTGTTGTAGTGAGGTTGATCATGTCTGGTTTGTCTTGTTCAGAGCAGTCGGAAACACCCACTCAACAATGCCTGGAAGAGGCTGCACCCTGAGAGGGCTGTGGTGAGATGAGGCAAGGCACTGGGGGCCGATTCCAAAGGAAGCCCTCATTCATAATTTTTTTGGTTGGTTTATTAATATCTGACCTTACTACAGAGAGGATTTCATGCAGTTTACTCTGGCCCATAGAACTAAACAAAGCATTCTGTGTGTGACTGGGAGCTCCAGAATAGCATTATAAAGATGATAACACTTGAGTTGCTATCTAGACTCTACCACTGGCCGGCTGTAAGATCTTGGGCTAGTGACTTCATCTCTGCATGCCTCGGTTCCCTATTCTTTGAGATGAGGATAATAATCATGCTTACCTCCTGGGGTTGTTGTGCGGATTACATCAGAAAGTAATGTAAAGTGACAGAACCATGCCGGGCACATGGCAGGTGCTCAATAAGTGTCAGCTACTACTATTCCTTAGTCCTTAGTTCCTCTGACCCCCAGGAATTAGGGTAGGTAAGTAGCTAGTTTCAGAGAACAGCTTTGTGTTTAATGTGGCTATTGAGTGAGGGCCTCTGCAAGTACTTAGTGGCAAGACAGACTCCTGTGGATGAGTTATGTAAGTGGCATCCCAGAGGTCCCGGCATGGATGCAAACCAATTAAGTTAAGCACTTACCGCAATCTCAAGTACAACTCATAGGTTTAAAAGTGGGAAGAGAGTATATGTGAACTTGGCTTTGCAGTCCTTTGCTTTGTCAACTCTATTAGAAATATAGCCTGTGAATTCGTTCTTCTAAATTCTGGAGTACTTTTCGTCTAATGAAGTATAGAACTCTGGATCCATTTTTTACTAGCTGTGCAACCTTGGACATTTATTTATACTCTCTTAAAACTCAATTTCCTTATCGACACAAAACAGGTTGAGTGCAGGAAACAGAAATCACCCTAGGAATTTTGAAGCACAAAGGGATTTAATACTGGCAATTAAGTACTTATGAAGTTGTTGGAAGCGCTGAAGGCATGGACTGTAGGTTGGGTATGTAGAAATGACTCCCAGAATATTATGGGAGCTATGATCTTTGTCACAACTGGGATAGTAAATAATTGTCAGCTTGCCGCCTGAACAACCGAGGTCCAGATTACACCATCTTGGCTGCTACTCAGAGATCAGGAAAGCCTGCTTTGCTAGTGCAATTGTCTGGACACCTGACTGTGGACACCAGCTGCTACTACCGCTACAACTGCCTCTGGAAGCTGGAGATGAGACATTAGTATCTCCATCCTTTTTCTTGCCAGGTGAAAATAGCAAAGATAGCCGGAAATTGCTCTTCTAAATCTTGCCTGAGTGCATCTACTTTATGACAGCTAGAACTCTAGCTGCAAGGGAGTCTGGAAATCAATTATTAGCTTTCGAGCCTCTTGACAACAGGAAGGTACCTCACAGAAGATGGAAATTGATGCTGAATACCAATCGACCATATCCAGCCCAGAAAATGATAGTTACTATGTCATAGAGTTATTGTGGGGATTAAATAAAATAATGAAATAGTTTGGAGGGTATCTAGCAAAAATTAGGCAATCAGTAAGTTAATTATTTCTAACACTGCTACTGTAGTGGGATTCAATGCTTCATCTACAAGAAATAAACAAAGGGAATCATTCTTTCTTCAGATGCCAGGTGGAATTTCTTGACCTGGCTCAGTGTCCTCAGTGACCTCAGTGGCTCCCTCCCTACCTGAGGTCATTGCACAGGTGCCCATAAAAGCCCTCCTTGTCTATGTGCCAGGGTTTAAGGGAACTTTTCCAGGCCAGTCCTCCTCTTCTCCACTCAAATCCCCTCCCTCTATCCTAGACTCCACAGTTCCCATCCTGTTGTTTGAGGCCAAATTTCTGATTCTCTGCTTGCCCCTCCCCTTGTGAGACCTGAGTAGAGTGAATTTCTTGGCTTGATCTGGGTTTCCTCTCTGACCAGTATTGTTCCCACTTCATACCCAGCCCAGGCCTTGGAACACTGCACTAAGCGTGGAGCCTAAAACCCCACTTGTCATTAAAGACACTTAAACAATCAGGTAGAAGATGGAAGAAAGTACTGAGAATTCCAAGATAAAACTCTATCAAAACAGGTTGGTCTAAGGCAAACACATAGAGAAAATTTATCTCCAGTGTATTCCCACGCCCATGTTGTTGTTAAGTGTTTTCCACTTACGTATTGAACTTGGGAGCTGCTTTTTCACTTGAGATCCTAGTAGACAGTCTCAACAAACCTTCTTGTTTTACATTTCCTTTTTTTCTGGGTCTTAGAAAGTGGCCAGTTAGCTTGGGGATTCTCAGCTCAAGTGGCCTCAGCTCAGCTCAGTGGAATCAGAATCTCAGTGGGGAGAGTTGAGGTCTGGGCAGCAGGATTTTTTAAAGCTCTCAGAAATAATAATTATAATGTGCAGCCAGAGTTGAGAACCAGGGGGTTAGCTAATCTGACAGTCTATCTTGAGTTGACATGTCAGTGGGTGCAAATGTCTTAATATACTGCTCCAAGTGGGGCAATTCTATTTCTCTTTCACGTGGATTGTCTGCAGGCAATGCCATAGCTCACAAAGTAAATTTGTGATGGTGTCTCCAGGCCCCATGGCAGGACAAGGTAAGAGGTAAAGTTTTCAGGTCAGGACAATATTTTGATATCCCTCAGTTTACACTATTCAAGCAGGTAGCTTTTCCGCTTACGTATAGAACCAGTTCTGGCAGTTCATTCTTAATTACTGGTAAAAAATAATTTTATTCTATAAAATGAAGTTATATTTTATTCTCTATTCTTCTATGTAATCTCAGGGAAGTTACTTAACCTCTCTGAGTCCCCATTACTTCATTTATTCAATACGGATAATAGTAGTAGCTACCTCTGACAGTCGCACTCTGATAATTATATGTGATTGATGACATATGTAAAGTGGCACATATCTGGCACATGAGAAGTGAAAAATAAATTTGATCTATTATTACTATTATTGGATTATCATTTATTCATCGGCATAGTGTTTAGAAGCCATTTGAAAACTAGGTGATGTCAGCAGGTAAATAAATTGGACATTCTCAGGTCTGTGATTAGTGGAAGGAATTAAAATGTGCCCTCTCCAGGAACTCTCAGAGTGCTACTTAGCATGGAATAACTTTAATGGAAATTTCCAATAAGGACAGCAAGTTTAGGGTTACCTGCCTGGTTTGTTTATCCAAGCTGAACTGCTCCTGCTTGTAAGCTGCAGAGCCAATGGAATAGGTGACATTTTCTGAGTTGTTTGCTCCACCACTTTTCACATGAACTGGATTGCCAAGGTTCCTTATATGAAGACGGCCAACATAGCTTCAGGGAGGGAAGGGGTGACAGAAAATTCAAGATGTTCTACTTGCCATATGTTCACAACAGCATGAATGGCAATCTTGAAAATTTGGAAACAATTCACATGTAGCCATATATAGAGTGTAATTCTCTTGATATTAAAATACGCCTAGAAAAAGCCTGAAAAGAAATACAATATATAAAAATGCTGGCCAGGGGCTGGCCCCGTGGCCAAGTGGTTAAGTTTGCGCACTCTGCTTCAGCGACCCAGGGTTTCAAGGATTGGGATCTTGGGCACGGACATGGCACCGCTGGTCAAGCCCTACATAGCACAACCAGAAGGACCTACAACTAGAATATACAACTATGTACTGGGGGACATTGGGGAGAAGAAGAAGAAGAAAAAAAAGATTGGCAACAGATGTTAGTTCAGGTGCCAATCTTTAAAAAAAAAAACGCTGGCTAATAATTTTATTTGGGTGGTGTATTATGCATAGATTTTCCCCTTCAGTTCTCTAGTTTCCAAATTTTATCTATTTTTTATATACTATTTTCTTAATGGAGAATTTAAACATAAAATATTTTTTTAAGTCCTGAAATCAAACAAAAATGATCCACCTTCTATCTCTTTGCTACCTCCAGCTCCTTATCTGCCTCAGTTTAGGTTTCCTGAAGGCAAAACCCGAGACACAAACTCAGATGCAGGTATTGTCTTCGGGATGCCAGGAAGGCTGACTGAAACCATGCGGAAAGTGAGACACAGTGAAGAACAGCTAATACATACAAGGGTCGCTCATGAGCTGCTCACCACTGGTGCACCTGGAGCTCAGCCTCCCTGGGGACCCTCTGAAGAACCATGTAAACTGTGCTGAATTGTCCCTGTGAATGATGGGAAGCTGGGCATTTATCCATTGACATCTATGTCACATTGATTGAGAATTGCTCTTAGAAGATTTAACTCCCCCCAACTTCCAGGCTGTGCTGTGTGTGGGCCAGGTTTCCATCCTCCGCCTTGGAGAAAGCCTGGAGGCTGAATAGCAGAGAGACACCAGAAGGGGCGCCAGATGCTGACCATGTACACCGGAGCTATCTGCCACTGTACTGAAACGAAGTGGACAGAGGTCATGTGCAGGGTCCATAAAACCCCTGCAATATCCAAACGTGTCTCAACTTAAGGGCTCTGTCCTCACTTCTGTTCAGTGTTTATCAACAACTCAGAAACCTGGAAGGCAGGCTTATCACATTTTGGAACATCACAGAGTTGAGAGTTAAGAATAAATTCATTGACTACCGATTTCTGAAAGATCTCAAGAGGCTGGAATGATGGATTAGATTTAAGGATGGAATTTAAATAGTGAAAAATGCAAGTTAAAAATACATACATAGTTCCAAAAAAAAAAGTGCAAAGGCAATAGATTGGAAAACATGACAATACCAAAAAAAAATTTCATGCAAAGAAATACATGTGGGCTTGAGTTAAGCCTAAACATCAAATATAAACCAACAGAAATTTCATTCCATTTCACACTGCAATCTCTTCACTGAATGAGGGGGATAAAAAGCCCATGGTACTCTGACCTAGCCAGCAGGAATGCTGGGCTGGGTTGTGGGCACCCCCTTGAAGTGGGGCACAGACCAAGTGGAGTGTGGATATGGGAGAATCACCAGTGTTGGCCTCCAGTGATGGGGAGGCAGAAACCATGTACTTTGGGATGAAGGGACTGAGGATGTTTAGTCTAGAAAGGAGAAGCCTCAGGTAGGCAGGAGGGGAGGAGGGACACGAACACTTACTTCAAATAGCTCCAGGACTCTTGAGGGGAAGCCATGGGAAGCTGTGTGCCATTATGGTGGAAAGCATGGGATATAGAGTCAGACACACCTGAGTTTGTTGGGATCCCACTGTGATGTTTACTGGCTGTATAACTTTGGTCAGGTCACCTGTAAAGTGAGAATACTATTGATACTATGTCACTTGGTTGTGTGTGGATTAAGTGAGATGTGTACATAAATTGCTTAGCACAGGAGCTACCCACGTATAATGTTCAAATGAGGATGATAGGTAGAAACTTACATAAAAGAGGAATTAGACTTGATTTCTGAAGCCACAAATTGTTGAACTAAGATCACAAGAAGCTAGTGATTTGATCTTAGTCTATAGAAGGCTTCTGGCACTACCGGAATGGTCCAAAAATTGGATAGGCTGCTTTTGGAACAGTGAAGTCCCTGACACTGGACTGAACTCTTGGAGGAGATTAAAAACTCTTTAAGGGCGGGCTTGGTGGCACAGCGGTTAAGTTTGCACGTTCTGCTTTGGTGGCCTGGGGTTCGCCAGTTCAGATCCCGGGTGTGGACATGGCACCGCTTGGCAAGCCATGCTGTGGTAGGCATCCCATATATAAGGTAGAGGAAGATGGGCACAGATGTTAGCTCAGGGCCAGTCTTCCTCAGCAAAAAGAGGAGGATTTGCAGCAGATGTTAGCTCAGGGCTAATCTTCCTTAAAAAAAAAAAAAAGAATTCTTTAAGTCTTCTACATCTAGGGTCTTCACGGGCCTTTGCTGCCCCCTGTGCCCAGCCAGGAGTTGCCAGCAGCAAGGGTTTCCGTGGGAACTCTGAGGGGCTCAGAACTCTGTGTCTGAACACTGCATCCCAGAGGAAGGAGACAAGCACTGGAGCAGTCTCCCTGGTAATAGTATGCATTTTTTCAAACTGTCTAATTAAATATTAACCCCAGAGACGGAGCATTAACGGGTCTCTTATGTAAACTTTGTGCATTTCATAACCATCCGGGAAAGGGCTTAGGTAGAACACTCCAAGGAAATTAAATCTATATACCCGTCTACTTCCTCCATGCCATCACTGACAAATGGCACATTGGGCCGCCCTGGGGTCACTGCTCTCTCTGTATCTCCTGTATTGACCAGAGCGGCCCTTCCACTGGTGCTTGGGGTGAGGGTGGGGTGGGAGTGTCAGCAGGGAGGGCCAAGGGCCAAACCTGACATCATCTTTGATCCTTTCCTGCATTTCCTTCTCACCTTCTGCTTTTTCTTCCATCTCTGGAAACCCAAAGTATTGGATTCCTGGGAGGGGATGCAGGCAAGAGGCAGAAGAAGTAGTGTGTGTGGGTGAGGAGAGGGTATTAAAGAGTTAGAGAATAGAGGTGGGTGGGAGGCAGGAACATGGGTGGAGAGCTGGGCATCAGGAGACAGGTTTCGCCTTGGCTTTGTGTCTTGGGCAAACCCAGTGATTCCTCTGAGCACCTTAGAAAAAATATATGAGCATTTGAACTACACTTCATTGATTTCTTGAGCAAAAAATTTTGAGCATCTGTTATGTGCCTGGGGTACAGTGAAGAAAAAGGCCCAGTTCCTGCCTTTGAGGAGCCCACAGGATGGCTCAGAGGGTCTCAGTCTGGGGTCCATGTATTCCTTAGTGATCAAGGAATGGCCTTCAGGGCACCTGCAAAACCCTGGCCCTTGCACCCTAAATTTATGAGTATGTGTATTTTGGGGGTGGGGGGAAGTCCTCTGCTTTCATGAAGTTTAAATAAATTTTTAAATTAAAAATAAAGGTTTTTTTCCATCTGGTATTTATAGGGAATCCATGACCCTCCAAACAACGAAGAATCCCTGGCCCCCTTGCAGTCCTTCCTGAACCTCTGTCATTTGTGTGTCCTTTATTATCTTTGCCATATCTGCATATCACCTGACATACTTTAATTTTTCTCTAAAATAAAGTTGGATGCAAGAGTATACCTACCTTAATAATAATATCTGTGTAATTGTGAGTGTGGGTTTGATGAGCTCTATCGATTGATGCATCTATCACCTATCAACTTTAAAATAATACAAATCCATTAAACAAAAAGTTCTCCTTAGTATACCACCTCAAATACATCCCACCAGTGGCACACTTCAGAAAACACTGGTCTGCTGGTTCTCCCAAAACCATCCAGCTGTAGACTCCTGAGTTTTCCACCCACCCTCTATCTACCCTCTTCTCAACCTCCTCTGTAGCCAGCCAAGGGCAGATACTCATATCCCTCCTTTCCACATTGTCTGCCTTTGTGATCAGACATTGTCTGAGGCAGCTGCCAAACCCTAGAGTTGTCCCCAGTCCCAAGTTGGCAGCAGGGGACCCCGTTTCCACCTTGAGCGTCCCCTCCCCGCTGCCGGGGCCTGTGCTGCTGGCTTTGCCTCCGCCTGGCTGACTTTCGTGTGAGTGACAGGGGCTGGCGGAGGGCTGGCAGTGAGTGGAAGTAGTCCTGACACCCGAGCTGTGTGCGGCGCGCTAATTACACTGATGTGGGGTCTGGGCCGCGCGGTCCTTTGCTCAGAGGAAGGATGCGATGCAGGCGCGGGGAGCGAGCGGCACTACAGAGGAACCGGGGAACAGCAGCACCTAGGCGCATCCATAATTTATAAAATGCCAGCAGCAACAAAGGCAAAGAGGGACCAGAACCAGGAGAACAGAATAGCGTAAAGCTTTTTAATGGTCTTTTTCTATTAATGTCAGATGGGCGACCGTTTTTCAAGTGGGTGGAAGGGTTCCAAGCCCCCACAGTTCAGTCACAAAAGCTAAATGCTGCCATTTACCCCTCCTCTGCCAGCTTTATGGAAGAGCTTTGCTGTCCTATAAGCCAAGAGTAATATTTGAGGTTCAAGTGGGCATCTGATCCTTCCAGAGAAGCTGCCTGCTCTTTTAAAGGAGTTTCCAGCAGAAGAACTGAAAGCAGCTCTGTTCTCTTGTAATAACATCACCAGGAATTTAGTATTTCTACCATTTATAAGAGGCTGTACAGTGAAGACTTTGAGAGCACAGTCTCTGGAATTGGAACTCACCAGAGGTGACATCTTGAAACCTACTAACTCTCTGTGCCTCACTTTCTTCACTCATAAAATGGAGATGATAAAATTATTTACCTCTTGAGACTATTGGAACAATTTGATGATAATGTACGTAAACTTACCTGGCAGAGTAAGTGGTTGTTAGCAAGCACCAAGCTTTTAACACTTTCTGAGTGCTTCCAAATTCAATCTTATTTTTTCTGCTATTCACATTCCCCCAGAAGTAACCACTATGCTAAAGTTATTTTACCCATGCATATTAAAAACTTGTTTTCGCTACATAAATATCCTTAAACAACTCCATATTTTTGAGATTTGTCTACGTTGCTACATGCAGCTCTGGTTCATTTATGAACTCTGTTGTATAGAATCTCATAATTGATTTTTCTGTTCTTCTATTACTATTCAAAATGTGTAATAATTACGCCCTTCCAATTCCTTTGCTTTACTTATAGCCACACTCTGTCTGAATTTCCCTCAACTATTTCCTTTATGGATCTTGCTCTTGGCTTTTAAGTAAGGAGACCACACCATGCCCCCAGAGGTATCCTTTCCAAGGGATCAACATGGCTTAGGCATTAGAAGTAGGAAAAGAAAAGTCCATGATCAACATTTTACTCCCACATATTTTCTAGAGGCAACTTTTCTCCAAGACCCTCCCCTTGAATCCAGGAACTCCTTGGAATCAAGGATCTCTCTTATGCCTAATGTATACTCTTCATAAGCAGCCTGAGCCGCTGAATATGAAAACTGGCAAGATTCTCTTATAGTAAGCAGGGAAAAGGTAAATGCTATCAGTTATACTGAACAATAGCTAATTGCAAAAGTGCTGTACAAATGTTTTAAGATCAAAGGAAATTCAAGGGCTCAGTGGATGGAATTAGGCCAAAAGAACAAAAAGCAGAATGATAAAGAGCTAAAAAAGACAAAAACAAAAAACAAAAAGAAACCAACTAGGGCGACAAAAGAAAGAGAAATTGATGCCAAAGCAGGTATCCACTAACTTCAAATCATTGATCTTTAATTTGGATGCCAAGATGACTCATTCCAGTGTGTATTGGTTTGCTAGGGCTGCTGTAACAAAGTACCACATCCTGGGTGGTTTAAACAACAGAAATGTATTGTCTCGCAGATCTGGAGGCTGGAAGTTCGAGATCAAGGTGCAGCAGGGTTGCTTCCTTCTGAAGGCTGTGGCGGGGAACGTGCTCCAGGTCTCTCTCTTAGTTTCTGGTGGTTATCTGGCAATCTTTGGCATCCCTTGGTTTGGAGATGCATCACTCCAATCTCTGCTTTCATCTTGGTGTTCTCCCTGTCTGCATGTCTCTGTATCCAGATTTCTCCTTTTAATAAGGACACACTTGTCTTAACTTGATCATCTGCAAAGACCCTATTTCCAAATAAGGTCACCACCACAGTTACTTGGGGTTAAGACTTCAACATCTTTTTGGTGGATACCATTCAACCCATAACACAGTATAAATTATGTTCTTTTCATACTTTCCCCACAATGTCCCAAATCAAATTTTTCCACTCACTCCATGTTAGAGACTGTGTGGGCCTTGAAGTCAAGGAGTTTACAATCTCTACAGACAACACTGACACAGCCAGGCGGTGCAGAAGTGTGCTCAAATGAGAAAATCTGACTTTTGAGAGCTATTTGGCAAAATGAATTAAAGTGGAAGATGTGCATATCTTACACCCCAGCCATTTCACATCTAGAGTCACAAGAAGACATGCACAAGGTTGTTCACTGCATCGTTGTTTATATTAACAAAACCCAGGAGACAACCTAAAGCTCCAGCAGTAGGAGAATGGATAAATCTATTACAGAATTCTGTACAACAGATTAAATAAATGCACCAAAGCAATGTGTAGCAACAAAGATAAATCTCAAAAATATAGTATTATTTAAGGATACTTATATAGCAAAACTAACTTTTTAATTTGATTTAGGATAGTGGTTAATTCAGGAGAGCTGGAAGGAAATGGAATGGAAGGTAAGTTCAGAGGGCATGTTCACTTAATATATGGGTCTGAGACAAGAACGTTAAAATATTACGATTTACTAATTTCTGTGATAAGTTCTTGGTTTTATTATATTATCCTCTGTGCTTTTCTTATGACTGAAGTATTTAAAGATAAATTTAAACTGCTTTATGAAAAGAAGTTTAGAGATATACTAGATTTTTTTTAAGTTTTTACTTTTCAAAAACGCTCACCACATATGTCCACACAAAAACTTGTAAATGAATGTTTATAACAGCATTATTCATAATAGCCAAAAAGTGAAATCCACCCAAATGTCCATCAACTAATGAATGGATAAACAAATTGGATTATACCCATAAAAGGGAATATTATTCAGCCGTAGGAAGGAATGAAGTATTGATACATGCTACAACATGGATAAACCTTGAAAACATACGCTAAATGAAAGAAGCCAGACACAGAAGGCCATATATTGCGTGATTCTATTTATATGAGATGTCTAGAATAGACAAACCCTTAGAGAAAGAAAGTAGATTAGTGGTTGCCAGGAGCCAGGGGGAGTGAGAAACAGGAAATGGCTACTAATAGGGATGGAGTTTCTTTTGGGATGATGAAAATGTTTTGAAATTAGATAGTGGTAATTGTTACACAACTTTGTAAACATACTGAAAACTGCTGAATAGTACACTTTCAAAGGGTGAATTTTGTGATTTATGAATTATATCTCAATAAAATTTTTTCTAAAAAGGGATTCACCTATGAGCAGGGTTCCTTAAATTAGCAGTTCTTTTACTACTTTGAAGGACTGAGTACAAAAAAAGAGCATCTGCACACACAGATAGCATCAGAATGTTAGGGATAGTTATCTCTCAGAGGTGGGATTAGGGGTCATTTTTATGTGTTTTTCTTTGTTCTTTTTTACATTTTCCAAATTTTCTACTACAAACATCTTCTAATTATACAATAAAAAAATTTTTTTAAAGAATTGTTTTCAAGTGGTGTTTAACACAGTTGGAGAGCACAGAAATGAAAAGAAGAGTTAGAAGTAATAATAATTGCTAAAATTCATTGGATGTTTACTTTGTGCCAAACACCATGTGTTGTTGTGCATTGCTCACTAAAACAAGGACAAATTCTATTTTATAAACATAGAAAACGAGATTCAAAAACATTGAGTAACGTGCTCAAAGGGGTATAAGTAGTAAAAAAGTGGAGCTGAATTCAAACTCAGGCTGGCTGCTTCAAAAGCCGGAACACTTTACTGCCGCTATCATGCTTCTAAAGACTGAAACTTACACAGAAATGAAGCCATTCTGAACTTAGTAGCCCTTGAGAAAGGGGTATTAATTAATCTAACAACAACAAAATGAAAAAATTTCTAAATCATTTACATGTATCTTTCCAGAAACACATCTGTTTTGCAGAATAAGACTCCTGTGTAAGAAGAGTCATATTTGCCTATAACCTTCTTACTCTGCAACTATTTCTCCATGATTGAGTTAAAAAGAGAAATATCTTGACATTTCTTTTTGCACACAATTAAGTGGTGACTGGGATGCATAAAGGACAACTGTAGCCTGGGATCACAATGAAGTGTGTGAGGTTATTTACTACAAAGGCATTAGGATTCTCAGCCTGCTGCATGTGCCCAGCACAAAGGAAAATGGGTATTTGATAGCTCTCCAGTTCCTCTTTCTGGGGATCCAGCCAAATGGAATCATCCAGACTCAAAACATACTTGGGGTCTGAATTCTCTATTTCAGCTGTCTCCGCTAATCAAATGAGCCAGGTAAGGAGGTGCTCCATCCATCAATATCCCAGGCTGAATTTGGGGATTTTGAAACCCTAATTCAGAGGAAGGAGGAAGATTGGCCAGAGAGATGGTGATACCCTGTTTTGCTGTAGTGCATGAAGATTTATCTATATGTTTAAGTCCAGGAAGAAGATAGAGAAAGAAGAGGCAGGTAGAAATGATAGCCAAAGAGGCAGTGTTGCTGGAGAGGAAATCAAGGAGGGAATCAGTGGGGAATCTTGGTTTGAATGATTACTCTTCAGGGCTCAATTACATGAGGTCTCGCATGCAGCTGGGTACTCCAGTGTCTCCTAGGGGCTGTGGTGAATGTCCAGCCTCTATTCTCTGTTCTGGCCCCTCAGTGTTCCTTGGGTGACATCTATTCCTTGTCTTGCCAGGACTGTCCATCAAAGTGTCCTTCCCTTTCCTGGCCTAAGGTAGATTTGTGACCCGCACAGATCGTGCTGCACCCTGAGAGTGCTACCTTCAAGAGAGTTCTTATGAATACCTGCCATATGGATGCCCCAAGCTGCTTTGGTTTCTGTCCTTTCTGGTTCTTTAAGCTTTGTGTGTTTGTTTTTGTGAGCTCCTCTATAGCCTTCTGATGTGTCCTCTCACTTTTTTGGCTTAAGTTAGCCAGTCAGTTTCTCTCGCCTAGCTGATGAGTCCCTACTATGTAAACTTTCCATTTTATGATGCTACAGTCGTTAAAGAGAAACTTGAAGAATTTGGAAGCATCTTGATGGGGCCGGCCCGGTGGTGTAGTGGTTCAGTTCATGCACTCTGCTTTGGCAGCCTGGAGTTTGAAGGTTCGGATCCTGGGCGTGGACCTACACACGGCTCATCAAGCCACACTGTAGCGGTATCCCATATACAAAGTGGAGGAAGACTGGCACAGATGTTAGCTCAGGGCCAATCTTCTTCATACACTCACACAAAAATAATTTGGAAGCATCTTGAGGATAGTCACAAAAATGAGCAGAGGGTGCTAGAACTTATGAAAACATAACTTTGTTCCAAGAAAAGAAATTTGAGCTGAGTTAGAATAGCTATCTATGACTGAGTCTATGCTCTCAAACAAGACAGAGAACTGAGGAAATTGTCTTGGAAACTCATGTAAAAATGTTACCCCTGAGATATTGTGACACCTGGGATCAATGTGTCTTTTGAGAGAGAAGTCATGTGAATATTTGTACCCAATTCTCCATTTTTTTTTACACGAAGACATAACAAACTTCTCAAAGAATTGCTTACATTTGCTGTCTACAATTTTTCATCTCCATATAGCTCTTTAGTTCACTGCAGTCTGGTTTCTGTCCTCACAGCTGCCATAGTCAAATCCAATGGACCTTTTCCAGACCTCATTTTATTCAGTGTCTTGGCAACATTTGACACTGTGGACCACTCCTTCTTTCTTAAAGCACTCTTTTGCTTTGGCTTCCGTGGCTTCACATTCTCCTGATTTTTTTCCTCCTGCTTCTCCAGCTGATTTTTCTCAGCATCTTTCAGAGGCTTCTTCCTCTGCCCATTCCCTAAATGTTGGTGTTCTTCAGGGCTTTGATTTAGGTCTTCCTTTCTTCATACTCCACACAGATGATGGATTGCTTTATCCACTCCCATGGCTTCAATTACCATCGATTTGCAGATTATTCTTAAATATGCATCTGTATCTCTCTTTCTTTCTCTCTCAGACCCTGTCTACAACAGCCTTTGAAAGCACTCTTTTGGATGTGTCATGGGCACTTCAAACTCAACATTTCCAAAGCTGATTTATTCCCTTGTGAGCCATATTTCAGCAGATGGCATCACCAGCCACCCAGTTTTCAAAGTCAGAAACCGGAGCATCCTCTTTGACTCTTCCTTTTCCTTGACTCTCCAAAGCCAATAAATTACCAAGACCTTTTGCTTCAACCAACTAAAAGATCTCTTAAGTCGATCCACTCCTCTCTAGCTCCATTGCCACATTCCTAGTCCAGGCCACCATCATCTCTCACTCCATGACTGCATCAGCCTTCTAGTTAGTTCTGCTATCCCCAGAGGTGTTTTCCTCCAACTCTTTACCCACACCAGGCAGCCAGAGTGAACCTTTCAAAGCACAGATTGGTGATGTCACTCCTTTGTTTAAAACTCATCGATGCTTCCACTGCCCTTAGGATAAAGCCCAAATTCTTGGTATAAACAGGTGGCCCTTCCTAACATGCTCTTGCCAGCCTCACTAACCTCATCTCTATTGGTTTTCTCCTGCCTCCCTGTACTCCTGGTACATTGAACTTCTCATATTGTGCTCTCTCTCTTTCCCCACCAGCCTTTCACATATGTCCACACTGCCTGAAATGCTTTTTGTCCCTCCTGCTTTTCATCTAACTCCTGCTCATCTTCCACATCTCTTCTTCCTGGAAGCCATCCATGAGCTTCTCCTTCCCTCTTTCTCCCCATCAACGGGGTTAGTGCCTCTGTTATGTGTTCATGTAAGACTCTGTTCCTCCCCAATCATATCCCTTATCAAAGCATATTGAAATCAGCTGTCTTTAGCCAGATGACGATATAGTTGGGGAGACAAAGGACTGTGGTTTCCCACCATTCCTACACCCAGTATCTAGTTCATAGTCAGTACTCAGTATACATTTCTTGATTAATTAATTAATAACATAAAAGAATATCAGGAAAGTTGGCAAGTCATTCTTTATCATTGCCATGAGTTTAAGACAAGGAAATATTTAAATAACAATAAGGTAAAAGTTTGATTAAGTTATTTTGGAAATATTTCCATAAGCTTAGGTTACTAAACATTTGTCCTGTTTTCTTCTGGGAATGGTGGCATTTTCTCATGAAACACAAAATACAAGAGACTGTCACTTGCTTAGGAAGGCAGACAGAAGGGACTAGGTGACATCTCCATGTTGTTCCTATGAATTCATGAAAAGCTTGCCAAATTTGGGATCTGGCTGACTCAACAAAGTGCTTTTTACCCATTTCTGTGTTACAAGATTATACCTACATTATGAAAATGTACATTATTAAAAAATGAATAGCTTAAATCCTGAGAGGAACTCTTATAATTATTCTTTTTTGTATATCCTTAACTCCTTTGCTATTCTTTGGCTTCTTCATACTTGATGAAAACCATAGCTTTGGTTCAATCTGACACCTATGTACTCTGAGCCGTATCTAGGCAGCTGAATGTGCTGGAGAAAATCCCATAACCATATTGACTGGTCTCACTTTAAAAGGAAGACTTTGAAACTCAAGTGGCCCCCTACCAGATAATCATATTACTTGTCCTTGGTTCATTCATCCTCCTATATCTTAGACAATTATTTCACACATTTCTTCTCCGAGTCTCTAATACCTCCTCCCCAATCCTCATTTTCAACTGGCAAGTCAGTTTTATCCATCACTGAGAAAACCAAAGCAATTAGCAACCAAATCTAAGCCTCCCGACATTTTCACGCACCTACTCTGCCTTCCTTCTTGTTACCGTACTCTTATCTAAAGCCAATACCTTTGCTTCTGTACCAAATCCCTTCTCTTCTCACTTATTTCAAGGTACAATTCTGGCAAGTTTGTATTCTTTCCCTTAACAATCATTTTTTTGCTCTCTACAGCATATTGTTCCCATCTTGCAAAAATCTTCTCTTGACCCCATTCCCCTCACCATCTACTATGGCTCCATTTCTTTGCTCTTCTTTTCATCAAAACTTCTCAAGTGTTGTCTGTGTCTCCTGTCTTCAGTTCCTTTTCTCTCATTCTTTCTTGCACCCAGTTCAGTCAAGCTCCACCCAAACTGCTCTATCATGTTTATCAATGACCTCCACTTGGCTAAATCCAATGGTTAAAAATCAGTCCTCAGCACCCTAAACCCATCAGCAGTATTTGACTGGTTGATCAAAGGACCAGTTGATCCTTTCTCTTTGATACACTTTTTCACTTTGCTTTCAGCTTGGCACATTCTCTTGGTTTTCTCCTACCTCATTGGTTAATCCGTCACAATCTCCTTTGCAGGTTCCTCCTCTTCTCTCCAAACTCGTAATTCCAGTGCTCCAGGCTCAGTCCTTGGGCCTCTTCTCCATCTACATTCAGTCTACTGGTCATCTCATCAAATCTCATCTCGGTTCTGTTGACTCACATATGTACGTTTCCAGCCTTCATCTCTCTCCTGAACTTAAGACTTGTATATCTAACTGCTGATTTGACATCTCCACTCGGATCAAACAGACACCTGAAACTTAATATGTCCAGGCTGAACTCCTGATCTTCCTCAGTAAAGCTGCTCTAGCCCCAGCCTTCCCCATCTCAGTGTATTGTAATTCCATCCTTCCAGTTTCTCAGGCCAAAAACCTTAGAGTCATTCTTCACTTCAATTCATCAGAAAATCCTGTTAGCTTTTGAAAATATGTCTGCCCATTTCTCACTACCTCCACAGCTACCACCTAATCCAGGCTGTCATCATCTCTTACAATAGCCTCCTAACAAGCAGGTTTCCCCCTTTGCCCCTCATTCATCTGTTCTTAACAAAGCAGCTAATATAAGTCAGATCATGTCATGTCTGTGCCATAAACCATTCCCTCTGGGTAAATATCAAAGTCTTTACGTGGCTGGCCCATGGCATAGTGGTTAAGTTTGGTGCACTCCACTTCAGCAGCCTGGGTTGCGAGTTTAGATGCCAGGCTCAGACCTACACCAACTGTCTGCCATGCTGTGGCAGCAATCCACATGCAAAGTAGAGGAAAGTCTTCACAGTGGCCCACAGGGCCCTGCATGATCTAGATTCCTGCTCCCTCTCTGACCTCATCCTCTACTGCTCTCCCCTGGCTCACTCTGATGCACACTCTGGCTTCCTTGTGTTAGGTAAGCATGCCTGGCCACTCTGACTTAGAGCCTTTGCTGTAGCTGTTCCCTCTGCTTGGAACACTCTTCCACAGATATCTATTTGCCTATCTTCCTCACCTCCCTGAAATATTTGCTCAAATCTCACCCACACACCTTCTGACCATCCTATGTTATACTCCCCAGGCCCGGTACTCTTGATTCTCCTTACAAAGTTACTCAAGTTTGCCTTGTTTTTTTTTTTTTTTTTCGGTAGTACATATCACTTTCTAATTTATTTATTACTTTTACAGTCTATTCTCTGACTTCTTGTAGAATTTATATTCTACAAGAGCAAGGATCTTTGCTTTAAGATTTTGTCTGTTTAACTTTTCCAAACCTCTAGAACAGGGTTTCTCATCCTCAGCACTATTGACCTTCAGGCTATATAATTCTTTGCAACGGGGCGCCATTCTGTGCATCAAGGGATGGTTAGCAGCATCCATGGCTTCTAATCACTAGTTGCCAGTAGCGCCCCCTAGTAGTGACAACCAAAAATGTCTCTGGACATTGCCAAATGTCCCTGGGGGGCAAAATAGTCCCCAGTTGAGAACTATAGTTCTAGAAGAGTGCTAGTCACATGCAGACATTCAATGATTATTTGTTGAAAGAAAGAAAAAAAGGATGAGCAATTTTAGGTCCATCTATTCCACATGGATTCTCCCAGCATTCATAATTTACCATAGTCATCACTACGATTAGCTTTCATCCCAGAGCAGTGAAAGTTAACGCTTAGTCACTCATGCAACACAGTGGCTGTCTCTGTTACTGTTTTTGTGCAAGACAACTTGTGGGGGAGAACGGTGCAAAGCAAAGGGTAGTGGAATAAAATTAGGCATCAGAGTGAAGCCACACTGAGAGTCACGCTGCCTAGGAAGGTGTTGCATGTGAGGGTTACATGGATTTGCCCAGTAGGGTTTATAGACCTTGGGACACAGCAGTTTTCCATACTGCTTCCATTCCCTTATACAGCCATCTTTCCTCCTTAATACATCCGTAAATCGGTTTGAGGTTTCAACATCTGGTTCTTTCCAAAGATAGTAGTAATAACAGAAATATTAATAATAACAAAAATGTTTGTTGAGCACTTATGTGCTAGGCCTAATGCACTGTCATTTAATTCATGAAAACCTTGTGAGGGAGATCCTATTATTAGCCCTCATTCTACAAATGAAGAAACTGAGGCTCAGAGATGTTAAGTAATTTGTAGAAGGTAGCACAGTTGGTAAATGTCTGAGGCAGCACAGCTGGGATTGAGAACGATCTGGAATGACATAGTAAGTATGTTAATTTAAGTTAATATTATATTTAACACTACTTATAAGTAATAGGCATGGTAAGTAATATAGTACAATCACAAGACCTATGCAAAAGTCAGTCTCACTAATTGACAGCTATGCATGCCATCTGGGGCTATCACTTCTTTTTCATAATCAGAAAATGTATAGCACACCAAATCATAAAGACAATAATAATTTAAGACTTTTTGCTGGTTCTTTGATTTGAATGCTCTTTTTTGTTTTTAAAGGAACAATATTCTGTAGGAAAGAATGAGGCCGTCAGTTCTGCTCAGTGAAAAGACTCAGTGGGCTTCGGCATGATTTTAGGATAAGGAAAGGTCACCCTTACCGAAGAGCAGTTTTCCTAAAGGATGTGTCCCAGGAGACAAGGCTCCTTTGAGCTTATTAATTTATTTATGTTTTATGTTGAAAGGTAGATCATGCACAAGGTACAAGATTCAAAAACACCCAGAAAGATCCAGAGTGAAAAGTAAGTTCTCCTTCGCTCTCCTTCTCCTAGTCACTGAGCTTCTTTCTCTAGCAGGAACTCCTGTTTCCAGTTCTATGTGAGTCCTTCCAGTTCTCTGCTTAAATGGGCATACAGGAGAATTCAGCGCTTCATCTGTAGAGGGTTTTCCTGTTTCCGGAGCACGCCCATGTGCATCTTCTCTTCTGACCCTCTCAGCAAACAGCCCAACTGCATGAAAGAAATTTGTGGATCCACTCTTGTCCCCTTCACAGCATGCATCCAGGGTCCTGAGACATTTAATAAGGTCCGGCATTTCTCCCACAAGTCACTGCTCCCTCTTCACCCTCTTGGAAAAATCTGAACATAAAATGTCTCACAGGTATTTAGTCATAAAATCCAAATAAAATGGATAAGTACTTGCCAAGGTTGGCTTTTTTTTAAAAAGTAGTGATCCTTGAATTTCCCTTCACACACACATTTCTCCCCTCCTCCACTGGGCTCAGATGCCAGCTGTACGTTGCCAGGGTCCGAAGAAGGACCTGTGGGTCTCCCCTGGCAGATGCTGCCACTGTTTTAGCCTGAGGGCCTGCAGGCAGCCCCTGGCAACATTTTTAATTCAACATCAAACTTCAACTTGAAATTTGAAAAAGAGGGGGGAAATGACAAGATGTCAATGTCTCAGAAGCTAGCAAGTAGAGCTTGTAAATGTACCCAATCTGGATTACTTTGAGCTGGGGGAAGTTTCTTGTTCTTTGTGGCCACTGAAAGTGACTGTGCCCCATCAAAGGGACCCTAAAGGGTTCTGGGAAAGCTCAAAGGGGATGCTATGTCTCAAGAAGAGACCTCCAGATCTGCTCAGAGAGCCTTTTAAACGAAGGTGAGTGGAAAGCTGTCCAGGATATATTTTTAAGTCAAGAGGACAAGTTGCAAAACAATGTATATAAAAGCCTTATCTTTGGGAAAAAAATACATGTGAATGCACAGCCAAAAGTTTGGAAGGCTATACCCCTAAAAGGTATAGCTCTAAGATTGTATAATATTTTAAATTTCTTCTTTATATATCTTTCTCTGTTATCTGAAATTTTTTTGCCAAGACTCAATGCCTTACCTTTATAACCACAAAAATGCTAAATGCATACAATTTGAAAATAAAAAAGATAACAAAGCTGAGTTCCTGTCCATCAGTGCCCACAGACTCCTGGAACAGAAAACAGCAAGTCCCCAAATGTCCCCAAGGGCAGCTGGGCTTGGCGCTCAAATCTCCAGTTACATAGAGTTCAGGGGCTAGATCCTTTAGCACAGTGCTCGGCCGTGTGGGAACATGAGTTCAGTAATAATAGCTTCCATCTGAATAGAACTTGACAGTTCTTCATGGCTTTTAGCATCTCATTTGATCCCATAGCAACTCTGGGAGGTATACAGAGCAGCCATTTTTATTCTCAATTTGCTTATAAAGAAACTGAGGCTAAGAGAAATTTAGGAGGTAAGTAGTAGTCTTGGATGGAAATCTGACTTCAGATTTGAAGTCCACAGCATTTACCACCACGTGCTTTAAGATGCGTGTGCATTCGGAACAGTCTTGTGAATTCCTGCCCATAGACGGCTCCTTTGGGGTAGTGATGAAAAAACTTTCCTCTAGAACCAGAAGCGTAAACTTGGGAATCATTTAGGGCGAAGGCTTCTGAAGGTAATACGTTATCAACGCCTGTTAACTACATTGCTGGGTAAAGATCTGATGTTCTCTGAATTGTGCTCTCCTACCTGCCTTCCCAGGAAGATTTTGCAGGATCTTAAGGCACTGAAATTTCAGCTGTCTCTTGTTCTAGATTGAGCTCTGGCACCTAGCACGTGCTTGACACAATGTGACACTCTTTTCTTGATGAACAGAAGAATGAGTGACTCTGGATGGGAGCTTTAGAGGAGGCAGAACCTTCCTTCTGTTCCCCAAGCTCTGAGTCTGGTTGTCCTCATGGCTCACCTCTGATCCTCTCTGCTCCTCATGTCCTACCCAGCTGCCACCCTGCCCATGGATTGGGACTTCGACTCAGAAATGAGTGGAATGGAGGGTAAAGGTGAGGGAAACGTGGGGAGTATAGCAAAACAGGTATGCTGAAAAGAGAGAAGTGGGTAGTTAAAATCTGAGATGTAAAAAAAAAAAAGAAATTAATCTCTTTGCTGCCCCATCTCCCAGAAAAGGAATGCAATTTCCCCTCAACTCTAACTGCTCTGAGCACTAACTATAAAAATAAAAAATGAGAAATGGAGTTTGGTTGTTGTCATTTCCAATACAAATGGGCATGCACATTCAGTCTTTACGGCTAGATAGCTTCCACTTCCAGTGCTCTGTATTTATTGGCTTTGACTTATTGATAGAACATCCTGGGGCCTGAAGTCCTCCTTCCCACAGAGCAAAGACACCATCAGCAACCGCTTTCTCCTCTCAACCCATGAATAATAATGTGGATGATGATGACGGTGTTATTATTATCATTTGGTATTTAGCCAATGTCTTTCCCCGAAGTACTTAAAGCACTTTATAGGCATTGCCTTATTATTCCTCACAATACCTCCCTAGAGAGAGGGCCAGAACAGAGGTTTGATTTCCATTTCACTGAGAGGAGAAGCTGAGACCCAGGGCAATGAAAGGGCTGCTCCAAGGTCACCTGGAGAAACTGGGCTGAGGTTAGGAGAAGAACCAAGGGCTTGTAATGGCTGTTTAAGGGCGCCTTTCCACCCACCACAAGGGAGAATGAGTCATTAGCCCATTCATTGAGTTGTAAGTGTAATAGGACATTAAAAGGGAAATTTAGGCCGAGGCACCTTCTAAAGTGAGGTGCTGGAATAAGCCATAAACATTATCAAAGTAGGTGGCTGAGAAACCCCTCACTCACCTTAAGGGAATAAAAGGGCCATTAGTTGGAGATTAGAGGATTTTTGAAGAGGTTTTCTTCACCCCGAGGGGAAGGGTGGGGGCTCTCCTTCACCTCAAGCACAAAGAAAAAGTCTTCAAGGGGATCACTTGAAGAGCTTAAAATGAGTCCTTTGCTGTTTCTGGTATACAGTGGATGGGTGTGAGCTGGGTCCGAGAAATCTAAGGAGGGTGAGGTTGACTAGGGTGTCCTCTGGTGCTGAATGGAGGGCTGAAACTTGGGAAATAATTGGTCTTCTAGAGTTTAATGGAGCAAAGAATGGATGAGAGTTTTCCACAAGCAGATGTAGACCATGTGCAAGAAAAAGTCAGTGTGGGGCCGTCTTAGATTCTGCCCAAGAGGATCACCAGAAGAGGCAAGGGGGACTTGGTAGTAAGAAGTTAGAAGTGGGGCTACGAGTGGAGTCATGAGCAATCAGCCAGAACAGGAATGCATTCATTCATGTCAAGGAAACTGAAGGAGCAATCTACATTGATGGGGCATTCTAAAGGACCCAAGAAAGCCACTCAAGAGAAAGTCAGCCTTACACTTCTGCCAAGACTAACATTAGCATTGTTGAGTGAGAACTTTACTGCTCTTGTAGCCTCTTCTTCCTCAGCCCACCCGGCCCTGCAGGAGTTAAGATGGGGGTGGAGATTAGAAGCACTTACAGAATCCTCTCACGTCTCGTTCCCTAACTCCAGGTCAAAGGGGAAGGGGGTTAACTTTAAGTCATATTAGATATATTTATTATTACATGACAACTGGGCATCTTAATTACCAAACTGAGAGAACGTCTTATAAATTAAAGTGAATAAAAGTTACCTAAGAGTAAACAGAGAAATCATGGGACCTGCCTAAATTTTCATCCGGTGGCAGGAGAACTTCTCCCACAGGGCTAATTGAAATGGACAAGGGGCAGAAATTAAATTGCCTTATGATTACATTCCATGAGATGTGCTTGTTCAACACAATGGTTATATAAGCTTAATAGGGTCAGAGGTTGTGCCAAGAAACCATGAAATGCTGCAAACTCGTGATGCTCATCATCATTTATACCTAGTTTTATCCAATATCATAATAGCAGCTACCATTGTAAAGCTTTGCCTCTGTGTTAGGTAGGCACTGACAAAGCGTTTCACGTATCATCTCAGTTAATACTCTTGGTTACCCTAAAAGTAGATTTCCCCTCCCATTTTCTAGATGAGGAAACTGAGGCATGGAGAGGTACAATAAACTTGCTCATAAGCACGCAGCTAATTAAGTGGTGTAGCTAGAATTCGTCCCAGGTTTGTCTGACTCCAAAGCCTTGCTTCTAAGACATGCTATGTCCCTCCTCCAGACAAGCTGTTCTATGCCCCTTCAATGCCCAATGCGCCTCCCAGCCATGGTGGCACGTATTTAACCTTTCTATCCTCTGAAAGTCTATATCACAATCTGAAACTAGCCCAAACTGAGTACTCTGAGCTCAGTACAGTGCTGGTACATAGCTGGCACTTAATAGTAGCTACTGACTGCCTGATAACACATATACAAGCATGGGCTTTGGAGTCAAGCTGACAGCTGTGTTTACTAGCTGTGTGGTCTTGAGTAAATTATTTAACCTCTCTGAACCTTAGTTTCTTTGTCTGTGAAATGGGTTGATCATGCCTCCCTAAGAGGACAGCTGGGGGAGGATTGAATAAGCCTGTTATCATTCTGTATACCTTTAATAATTATTTGTTGAACGAATCACTGGTCAAATGCTGCCTTGTATTGTGCCTTATTCACACATTTAAAGCCTTATCTTTCCAATCAGTTTAGAGGCTCCATGATGGTGTGTGTCTGCTCTCATCCTCTGTACAAGTGTTGGACAGACAGTGCTGGGTGGATACTAGCAGCTGATTGACATTGTCTTTGCCATGGAAGACTGCACAGTCTGGAAGCCCTGCTATCACTGTGGAAAAACATACAGTCAGGGAGAAATGCATTTCAGGGAGGTGAAGTAAGGGCACGTGGCTAATACAGGTGCTCAATTAAGTTGTTTGATGATAAAAAATATATGTTGTGAGCCAGTGCATATCCTAAGTGCCTTATATGTGGTCTCATTGAGTCCTCACACAACCCTGTGAGGTACACTCTATTATTGCATCCTTTTTTCTTGGTTTGAGGAAATTGAGGCTTAGAGAGGTTGAGTAACTTAGCCAAGATCACACAACTTTTATAGGGATGATGATATTGAAACCCATTCACCATTACTGGACCTAGGAAGTCTACCCTTGGTAATTCCTACTTCTCCCTTATACACAATTCTAGTGCTAACCTAGCGTGAGATTAGTTGTTTACATGTCTTTTCCTGCTATTATTTTGTAAGCATTTTAAGTGCAGGGACCATGTCCTCCTCTCCTTTGTGTCTTCCCCAGGCCTTGTTCAGAACATGTGCTCAATAACGTGTGCTTGTTAAGCAGACTGTTGGCCAGATCTACACCCAAAACAGGTATCAAGTCCATCTACTTCTCTCCAACTCCACAGCAACTCCAGATCAAGCTGCTAATATCTCTCCCCCGGAGAACCATAAACCAGCTTCCAGGGGCCTCTCCTTCTATCCTTGGCTCCTTCAATCTCCACACTGCAACTACAGTGATCTTTTTATACTATTTGTAACAGGAATAATAATTTGAAAATATTAGACCAAGATATCATTCTTTTCCCCGTAAAGAAGAGCCTCAAACAGCTCATCTGCCACTCAGTCTCTGGCATGAGTGAATGGTGATGTCATTCCTGGAGGAAGGAGAAAGTGAGGCATGGAGTCCACACCAGAGGAAAAGGAAGAGGGAAGCCAGCGGCTTCCACTCCAGGGGTGGGGGTAGGATTAGGGGACAGAGATGGTGCAATGTGTGCTCGATCTTCCCTGTTAGGTAGACTGAGGGAAGACTTTCACCTGGCTTCCTGATGCTGATTTAGACTCTGGGAGGAGACTGCCATGCGAGGTGCCATCCAGGCAAACGTGGAACAGCCACATCTGGGTAAAAGCTGGTGGCATAACATGAGTAGAGTTAAATTACAAAAAGTCTAGCCTTGGCCCCTGACAGCATGGAAAGTATCCAGGAGTTCCCATGTGCTCTGTGGAGGGATATCGTAGAGCTGTTTGGAAAACTTACTGACCATGGAAAAGCTGAGGACTGCAAGGCTGCCCTGGGGTTGAATGGAAGTCAAGGGTAGGCTGCAGGTCTGCGGCACCAGCAAGATCAAGATTGAGGCCAGTCAATGGGGCTGGGGGGTTGGAGGTTGGAGAACACCACTTGGCGTAAAAGAGGCGTGCTCACCAGTTACAGCTTTCCGTGACAGGGAGGCAATGAGGGGAGAGCAAGGGCCCATTCCTGCTGCAAGGGCTAGAAAGGACTCTAAGATGCACACAAAGACTCTTAGTGAGAGTCGAAGGTTCTCCCCAGGCCAGCACGAGAATTCATGTGTTAGCTCCCCATTTCCCAGAGACCATCTTGGGGAAGAAAAGGGCCAAATTCTCCCGGCATTTTCTGAGAGTGAAAAGTCAAGAAATGTCAAGTTTCTGCTGGAGTTAGGAGATGTTTAAGACTGGATCCATGCAAGGAGTAAAGATACTACATTTTCTTTGCATGTCTGAATGCAGTTGAGTAAGGTTTCCAATTGCAGGTACATTAAATCTAGGCTTCTTCCCATGGCCTCCAAGGCTCAGCATCACCTGGTCAAAGCAAACTCCCCAACTCATCCCTGACCTCGCAGCAGTTCTTAGAACACGGGAACCTCTTTTCCCCAGCTGCTGCAGATATTGGCTGCTACTGGTTAACATACTGTACTCTTCTCAAAAGGCTTATCCTTGGTTGCAGAGAGTCTCTTGGTGGGAGATGCCTTGGAGGTTACACTCCACCCCAAGGGTGGGCATGGCATGGCATTCGGCTGACTGATGGGGAGAGCATCACAGCTCAACCCCCATCTGTGCAGAACAACCTCTGTGATACATTTTATCCTGCAGCGCTCCCACTTGCGATCAAGTCTAGGCCGGACTTTTCCTCAACCACGCCTTTGTCCAGCACCTTACCCTGCTCTGTCCTCTTTTTCTTTTCCCCTCTGCCTCCCCATTACATTCTGAGGTTGGTCCCTCAGTAGATCTTTTGCATAAGAATCCCCATCTCAGCCTCTGCATCAAGACAAGCCTTTTTCCCATGGACGCTGTGCTGGGCATGGGCGATGGAGGAATGGATAGGAGAAGAGGCTATGGGCTACTGCTGAGGCAGGGACCACAGCAGTGTCACCTTCCTCTTCCCTGTCTCTGATTCAACCACACAGATGCCACGGATGTGCCACTCAGAACACCATCAATTATTGAAGACGCTCTGAAAGAAGGGAATGTAAACGAAGATGAAAGATTCCAATGGAAGGCAGACAGGCCCCACTGCTTGGGGAGGACCTAAGCCATCATGTCTGGGAAAAAAGCATTTTGGTTTCCTGCCGTGAGAAAGCTCCAAATGCTTTGGGGGCTGAAGAAGCAGTTCTGACAAAGACAGGAGAGAGCGGGCGGGGCTGACACATCTTTTTCATCTCCCCTCTCTTTTGCTGATCAAGAGGCAGGCGCTGTAAATTTGATGGCAAGGACTGAGACATAGCAACCCTCTTTTCATCTCCCCTGTTGTTTTTTGGAGACAGAAGGAGGGGAATCCAGCCAGGCCCAACTGTCAGGAAGGTGGCAGCCTCAGAAGGAGAGGGACCAGGCCAAGGGGAGTCCAGCCCTGGTCCTCAGAAAGGATAGAAATGTTTGTGTGAGGCAGGAGATGTCAGTTCCTTCTGAATCGTCCTCAGAATCATGTCAGGCAGTTGCAAGTAAAGGAAGAAGGAGGGCAAATTCAGGTCAAGATTAAAATCAAAGCAGGAACCTTTTTAAAGGGATATTGAAATAAAGGGTTTTCATCTGAAGCAACATTCCCCCCTCTCTTTTGGAGGCCTAAATGTCAAACAACAACTACAAATATTTATTAAGAACTTATCATGCTGCAGACACTGAACTAGGCATTGAAATAAATCCCAGCTCCAAACTGAGAAATGCTCAGCAGTGGATTCAAACTAGCCAGGGAATCCAGTCATGCCAGAGACGTGGACCTTCCACCATGTCTGTGGGTGAAAGGCCAGATTTGTGATTCAGGCTTGATCGGGAAGTTGGGGAGATTGCAAGCTCATTGAGAACAGGGAACTTTGTCTGTCTTCTCCAGGCGTCTCCAACGTTTAGAATGGTGGCTGGGACCTAGAAGGGGCTCAGTAGATATTTGTGGAATGAAAGAATAAACAAGATATGTGTACTGACTTTGGATTCAGTTGGTAATCCAGTTCCTTTTCTCATGAGCAGGGTTGCTTGGCAAGGTATCTTGAACTTTCTGAACTTCAGTTTCCTCAACTATGAAGTGAGAAAAACTAGTTGCTGCCTCCTAGGTTTGTTATGAGGTTTGAACAAGCTGTGATGTGCATAGCACGTTGAGTGGCACAGTAAGCACTGGCAAAGGACACTTCCTGTCATTATTAAGACGTGCATTTCTTATGACAAATGAGCAACAAAAATAGAATTTTACAGGAGCGAATTCAGTGGACATCTGTGAGTAAAGTTAAATAGGGCAGTGACCCTATTTTTCTGACCAATCATTGAGAAAAGTGCCAGAAAAAACAAGGCTATTCTTAGTTGTCAAGAAAGCTAAAACGACAATTTTGAAATAAAAGAGGCAGTAATGTGTTACAAAATCCAATGTATCTATTCACTCTATTTCAAAAGACTCAAAATTAAATGATCATAAAAAGATCTTTGAGAAATACCATTAAAGGAAGAAAGCAAGTTACCTAATTATGCATTGTGTGAATTATATGTAATCTAATCCAAATGTAATATAAATGCAGTCATTTATACTAAAAACTAACAATGATTTAAAAGCATCCTACTCAGCTTTGATTTTAAAGTGAAATATTCTCTCACACAGATTTGCTGTGATATGTCTAGGAGAGCCTATGAATATTCATAGCCAGTGTATGAACGACTTGTCCACATCCATATAATACACTTCTTACCCAAGCTGAAAGATGCACCCTTTTTCCTCTGGAAAGAAAATCATTAACATGTAGTTGAAAATGGAAAAGCCAACAGTCCCTTAAATAAAAGTGGCAGCGTCCAGAGGGGTTGTCAGTCTAATAAATTGTTTGTTTAACTGGTTTGGGATGATGAGGTTGACAAGCCAACACGAAGCTTAAAAAGCAAATCTGCCAAGGTGGCCGATCTGCCGGGGCCTCAGGCTGCCTCGGGTGCCTCCATCAGGCACGATGGAGTTCTCAGAAGGCCCCCATGCTCTGCTAGAAGCAAAGGCACAATTCTTTGACCAGCATCAGTTGGAGATCTCACCCAGCCCCTTCTGACCACAGGCAATCCTGATTGTGGGGCCCAGGAGGGTCCTCTCTACTTGCGGCTGCATCTGGCTGCTCCATCTCTTGAAGAACCACTGGGTGGAGACATCTCCAATGAGAGTTGGGGGTCTTGAGCAAGGATGCACACCTACACAGGTGTACTTCATTTGACTCACCAGCTGTGTCCTCAAAATGACTTTGTTAAAAACATTTTTCTAAGTTGACTACTGTTTTCCACGTACTATATGGTAAAAGTATCCTATAGCAAATTCTGTTGTAAAAAACAAGGAATGTTTTTGGAAAGCTATTTCCTCTTCTACAGTATAGGGTGGAGTCTGGCATTCAAGGAGCACTCAGCAAATAGTGGAGAGTGGCTTCACAATGAAATGCATGGCCTTAGGAGTCAAACATCCTACATTTGAATTCAGGTTCTACCACTGTGTTGGGGAGGGTTGTTCACCCTAGCTAAGCCTCAGAATAGAGGGATCTTCATCTCTAAAGTGGGGATAATAATATGAGCCCTAGAAAGGAGCTGAGAGAATGAAATGAATGTGGGCCAAGTGACACAGGAAGTACTCACTAAGTGTTTGCACTCAATATAGTTGATGCTCCCTGAAGTGGGAGAGGCAGCCCACAGGATCTGGCTGAGTCGAGGTTGTGACTAACACAGGATTGAAGAGGGAGAACATCCAGGCAGATGTAACTACTCCCTCCCTGCTGCCCAGCCTTTGCTGAACCTCCATGAAGGCTCTTATTCCGCTCTCCCCTGGTTGTTTGCATGTCTGTCTTCCTGTATAAACAGAAGGTCTTCGAGGGTCTTATTAGATTTTGTATCACTAGGGCCCGCCCAGCACAGTGCCTGGAACACATTAAGTGTGGAACTGAATTAATTCAAATGGCAGTTTTAAATATCTCCAAAGGTGGTTTTGGGCATCAAGAAAAGGAGAAAGAAGACCCTGTAGGTTAAGATTTTTTATTTGTAAGAACAGAAAATCCGATCTAAATTGCCTTAAACCTAGGTAATTGAAAAGTCCAGGATAAGGGTTGGCTCAAATGATGCCACCAGGAACTGATTTTTCTCCTTCTATCTCTTGGCACTCCTTTCTCTGGTTGGCTCCATTTCAAACAGGCTCTTTGCCTTTAGCTAGCAAAATGGCTGCATAGCTCCAGACCTAATCCTTATCCAGTTTCTAATCCAGCAGGAAAAATATCAAGAATTTTTGTCCTAGCAAAAGACTCATTGCAACTTTAATGTGGTCATATGTCCACTTCTGAGACAATCAAGATGTGGTAGATTGATTGGCTTAGACTGGAGCTGCATACTCGGTGGGAACAACTCTCCATTAATCATGAATTGAGACTGGAGTTGGAGTGGGTTCTCCGGGTTGGGACTTACTTTAAAACATACCCGGGATTTTGTTTTTATTCACGTATGGCTAGGCCAACACATCAGGAGACCATTACCCTTGAAAAAATAGTTCGTTACTCACAGTGCCCAAGAGGAGGGGGCATGCGACACCACACAGGGCCACATGGGGGAAGCACCATGAGGCAGAAGGAGCAAGGGGAAAGCATGGGCAAAAGCCTTTATTGCAGTTTTCACGGGAAGGAATGGGCAAGGAAGGGCAAACAGCTGAGCAGGCTTAGGATTGGCTAGTTTGAATAATTTGAATAACATTGGTGGGCTGTGGGCTAGAGGGGTGGTCCCTAGTTGCCTGGAACATCTGGAACATGGCCCTGGGGTGATATTACACTGGTGGTAGGGGGGAATTAGTGTCCAGGACTGCAGGAGGCTGATGAAAGGAGGTGGATGGGGGTATGGACTCAGGATTGACTGGTTTGCATATTAAAGCAGTGCTCACAGGCCAGTGGTTTGCTATTTCTAGGAATTAGATATTCCTGTGAGCAGCATTCCCTCCCTGAGTCCACAAGGCCCCAAGATGTCAAAGTGTCATCAACTATAGAAAATTGAAAGCATGATTAATACAGTACTGGGTGGCAAAAAGCACAGATATCTACTACAAAGACCAAAGTCTCATACAGGGAGGTCATCTCATTTATTTAGCCACTCATTCATTTATTCACTCATTCTTTATTCACTCAACATTTTTCGAGCATCTCTGATGTACCACACACTGAACTAGTGCAAGGGACGTAGAAATGAACACACCAGGCATGGTTCCTGCCCTCCTGACATTTAGAGCCATCGATCAAATAATTAGAATTCTTCAGAATACTAAGATCAGTCCTACTAGAACCTAGCCCACGTGATAGGGGATCCAGTAATTCATTTTTAAAGGCATTAATCTACTTATTTATTTTAGGCTATAGTGAGATGTTTGTCCTGAAAGTATATTCTTGGCCACTGGAGAAAAGATCTGATACTCGTAAATAAAAATACTACCACAAGTGAGGCTAATCCCTTATGACATGGATAGCATTTTAGAGATTACAGCTGCTGTAATTATTCTCATTTATTCCTAACAATGTCTCCGTTAGACAGAGACTGTTATCATCTCATTTTACAGCTGGGGAAGCTGAGGTTTTAAGATGAGGTGAAGTGATTTGCAATCAGCAAGTGGCCAGGCCAGGTCTCAAAACCAAGTCCAGCTCTCCTTCTACTTTACTGGTACTTTCCAAACTGTGGGACCTCCACCAGTGGCACGTAGATGGAGCATCAAAATACACCTCACACAGTGAGAAGTGCATCTCCACTCCAGTTCTCCTTCAGTCCCTTTAGTTCCGTCAAGGGCAAAGGCTCATATCTGTGCTAACACATCTTCAACACCTTTCACTTGCTGATCTCTCTCTCTTTTGAAACCAAGAAAGTGCAAGACTCAGTCTCAGAACTTTTGGCAGGTAAATGAGGTCTAGAATCTAATAACATCATTTTATCTTATGTATCACACGCAATATTGGTTTTTCCATTTATGGTCAAGATATTGTTTCCCTTTGAAATAAATTTATTTTTGAAGTTAAAAAAGTGTTGATTTAAAACGAATGCTAAATAAATAATCGTATAGGTGGTTTGTGGAGATGTGCAAGTCATGAAACTGGTACCCAAATTACTGCAGTCTGGGAACACCACATAGACCAAGCAAGTAGGAAGGACTCCTGGAAGGAGTAGAGGGTTTCTCTCACTTGTCTCTTGTTCAGGGAGGAAGAGGACTGGGTCACATCCTGCTCCATGTAGAAGACATGGTCAGGAGCCTGTAAGACAGTGGTTCTTAATCCGGGGTCCACAGACTGATGCCAATTCAAAATGATGTTTCCAAATTCTTTGTGAGAAGAAAAATAAGGACCATGTGTACGTCAGTGCAAGAATGCCAATTGTTCTTTCTTAGGTAAGAATGCACTTTATTCTGGAATTCTGTTCTTTTTCTTTTGTTGGTATGAGCGCATGTGTTACAACGCACATTCCTTAGTGATTTCTTGATGATAGTAGATGGCCAATGTTTATCGTAGTTGTTCCAATATCTTTGCTTGGCAAAACAAAAGCTGGCAATCCTAACAACCTCTCTTATATTTTGTTCTATATATCACTGAACCTCTGTTCTAGAAGACTTCAATTGCAGGAAACAGCTTGCCTTCTATTGTGAGAGGAAGAAGATATTGATAGACCCAGCATTATAATTGTGGTTACCAGCAATGCAAAACAGCAAGCCATAAATCCTTATTGAACCCAGGCGCTGCTGTTTAGCATTGAAGAGATCCTTCTTTCTCTCCAGTGTAACTAAATAAAGATGGGAGATTAGCGAAATAAGATCGCTGTTAAATTAAAGAGGAAAAAAGTTCAAGTTTCAAGGAGGCTGTTACAAAGACAAACAAATATACAAACCAACCACCCTGTAAACTCCTAGACAAATATGTAGCTCTCAGGGACCTCGCAGCCCATCTCACTTGAAATGGGCGAGCTGACTGCCCATTAAAAATGACAGCCCCACCCTCTCTCATATTCTGACGATGGAAATGTAAACTGGTAATATCAGGCTAACTTTTTGACCTAGCAATTCCTTTTCCACTAATTGGCCTGAGAAAATGTCATAACTGTGCACAAATAATTAATTATAAGGATGCTTATCAAAAACATCACTTACAATAGTGAAAAGCTAGATACAATTAAATATCCGACCCCAAAAGGTTGGTTGAGTAAATCATGGCGCATTCATACTCTAGAATACTGTGTAAATATATGAAAATAAGCTGGAGAAAAATACTCAGTGTTGCATAAAGATTTAAAGAGTGTTGTTAAATGAGAAAAGCACAAAAGCAAAAGAGTGAAACACGGGCGGAACATTGAATACCGTATGATTTAATTTTATTTAAAAACTGGTACAATGCATCTGGATGGTGAAATTATGGGTGAGTTTCTTTTCTTCTTTTCATGTAAAGGTATTTTCTAAAAATGTCTACCATGAAAGTGTACTGCTTTTACTTTAAGAAAAAAAGTGGTTTCTTTAAATCAGGCCCCATTTAACCTGTTTAAAACAGGTCAGCAACCAGACGCAGAAGCTTAAAGATGTGGATTTGTGGATTTGCATTTTGCAGCGCTGTCGTGCTTCCCCTAGAACCAAAGGGAGACACTAAACCTCTCTGCAAACTCTTTGTACGTTCCCATCTGTGACTTTATAAATATTTGATGCAGTGGCCAGTCAACATCCCTACATTAGTGAAACTTCTGCCCAGGAGCAACTGCACAGCTCTCAGCGATGAGATCGGAGTAAGTTAAAAAGAGTGTATTCATTAGCCACTTCAAAGGGGTTGGTTTTTTTAGCTGGCAATTTTGCAGACTGGATTATTGGCTCTGCTGTCTGCTGCGTGATGACCAAAAAACATACTACAGTAAGGAGGAGCCGCCTTCTTCCCTTAACAATATTTTCTTTCCTTTGTGTTCACAGCCCAGGAGGCAAATGCAGCATGACTCCCTCCCTCCCTTGCCCTTGGTTAAACAGCCGTGAATATCTAAAGTGAGTTTGGGATATGCCCAGCAACTTTGATGCCCAAAACCTGGAGTCTGGTCTCCCTGTCTGATACGGATTTGTACAAAGCAATAGACCACTTCTTCTCTCTACACCTGCATGGTTACAAATGATAATTAAAAAGTCAGTCCTTTTGTCCCTAATCTCCTGAGTGGACAAGTAGAATGGATGAACCAAATGTAGCCAGGCAGAGAAGGGACCTGAAACAAGTTAAAATTAATCCCAGCTACAGGGGCTTTTAGAAGGACCCGAGCAAACTCCTACTCATTCCTCAAACCTCAGTTTAGATGTCACCTCTCCCAGGAAGTCTTCCAGGATCCATCTCCACTGTCCCAGGCTTGGTGCCCCTCCCTCCTCTGAGCTTCCATAACTTTTGTGCTTCTCCTGTGAGAGCCCCTAGATTGTATTGTAGCTACATGCCTGTTTATATCTCTCCCTAGCAAACTGAGTTTCAGGAAGACCATCCTGTCCAGCACTGCCTAGTATAGTACAGTATCTGGCACTTAGAAAAGTGCTGAATAAATATTTATTAAATCAAGTACACTTTTCTTGAAATTACTGCTGCAGAGGACTTAGAAAATTACAGGATCCACAGGGTCAAATTTAAAGGTCTCCTCCATTCATTGCTTGATGTCCTGCCTCCCATGGCTCTCCAAGCAAGCAGTTGTCCAGTCTGCTTGCATACTTCTGATGACAGGGAGTTCACTTCCCTTCAAAACAATCAGAGGTAGACTTTGAAATAACTAAGGAAGATGAGTAAAATAAAAGACGAACAGGGCAGGTCCTGAACTAATTTGGGAAGAAGTTAATTCAGCTTCCCCTTTTTCTGCAGTGCCTTCATCTCCCCTGAGGGTCGAGTAAACCCCACCAAGGTGGCCCCAGGTAGCAGTTAAAGGTTCTGCTTTTCAAACCAGATGACTGGACGGTATGCCCAACAGTCCTTGAACTCTGATAGGAACATGGAATCTCTTCTGAAGCATCATTTTTATTTGAAGATCTAGAGGGAAAATATTTTTATATTCAAAATATGTATATATAGGATGGAGAAAGATAGATGCATGGTTTTAAAGAGAAAGCACAAGATTTGAAAGAAATTGATCAGAATCTTTCCGGCTGAGCCCACAGACTCCTGGAGGTTAAGAATTCACTCTTGGCCTGACGGGTTCCCTTGATGGAAAAAATATGGGAAATATTACTGGCTTTACATGCTATCATCATACACCCCATGGGGGTATTTGCGTTTCCAGTGGTTTCTTTTGGAGACTGGAAAGGCTTTAAAACTAAAAGGAATCAGTGCATAATGGTGGTATTTCAGGCGGCATGAATTGGAGGGGAGGTTCAGACATTTCCCACAGGGGACCCTGCATTCATCAAGCCCACTCCCTAGTATTCTGTCAGCCCTGAACAGCTAGCCCCAGTTCCAGGTGGGTGCAGCCAATCGCCATTTGATTCAGCTTTGACAGGGTTGGGGCACGTGACTTTCCCCCTCTAAGCCTCAGTTTCCCTGGCTGGAGGATGGAATTCGAATATTTACCTCATAGAAGTGCTGTGAGCTACTGTATAAAAAGGACCTAGCTCAGTGCCTAGCACATCATAAGCATTCAATAAATAGCTGTTCTTATCGGCATTAAATTATAAAATTAGCATATGCTCATCGGACCCACCCCAAAATTTGTGGGTCCGGTACAAAAATATAAATGGAGAACTATATGTCTAAATATTTAAAAATTATACACAAGTAACAAACTGTTAAATATAATAAAATAGATTTTCTCCTTCTACCTTTGTAACAAAATCAAATACAGGTCTTTTTTGTCCCTTTTTAAAAGAAAAACTTATTTTAGGGGCTGGCCCGGCGGCACAGCAGTTAAGTGCGCATGTTCTGCTTCTCGGCGGTCTGGGGTTCACTGGTTCAGATCCTGGGCGCGGACATGGCACCGCTTGGCAAAAATCCATGCTGTGGTAGGCGTCCCACGTGTAAAGGCAGAGGAAGACGGGCACGGATGTTAGCTCAGGGCCTGTCTTTCTCAGCAAAATGAGGAGGATTGGCACTAGTTAGCTCAGGGCTAATCTTCCTCAAAAAAAAAAAATTTATTTTATTGTGGTAAGAACACTTAACATGAGATCTAGAAAACAAGTTTTTATGTGACTGAATATCAACAAACTTTAAAGTTGACTGGTCTTTAATTTTTTGCATACATCTGGGAGTTCTGTTGTTTGGCCGATGTTTGGATGAGTTGTAATAAGGGAATACATAAGTCATACATTACTATATATTTATTATATAAATTTTATTTTTTTTCACTTTAGCAAAATTACTAATAATGTTGTTATAGTCAGGATTTTTACATAATTTGTGATCTAATGATAGTAATGTCAAATTAGACAACCTTTCTTAAGTCATTGTATTCTTATTTTTAAATTATTCTTATTTTTTTTTGGTGAGGAAGATAGTTGCTAAGCTAACATCCGTGTCAATCTTCCTCTATTTTATATGTGGGACACCACCACAGCATGGCTTGATGAGCAGTGTGTAGGTCTGCACCTGGGATGTGAACCTGCAAATCCCAGGCCACTGAAGTGGAGCATGGAAACTTAACAGCTATGTCACTGGGACGGCCCCTTAAATTTATTGTAATATGGAGAAAACTTGCTGTTAACCTGACAGCAACCAAAATTGACAATAAAGTTATTATAGAAACATTTACATTCAGAAATTGACAATGGATTTTACATATAAAGATCAAATAGTATGATGGAGTCTTATGATAAATTGTTATCATAGAAACTATTATAAAATGTTCCAATTTCGTCACATAAATCACTATCACTTATATTGCAATTTTCGCTATCTCTAAAAGCAATATCTAGATCCATAAAATAAACGTCTTTTTTCAAAATTTTCAAAGCTGGAATATTAGAAGAAAGACCAAAAAATGGCAATATGTCTGTGATTTTTTTCAAATCTTTCTAATTAACTATACCTTGATCTATAACAGCTTCAAAATAGTCTCAATAGGGGCTGGCCTGGTGGCACAGGGGTTAAGTGCACACGTTGTGCTTCAGCGGCCTGGGGTGCGCTGGTTTGGATGCCGGGTTAAGACATGGCACCGCTTGGCACGCCGTGCTGTGGTAGGCATCCCACATATAAAATAGAGGAAGATGGGCACAGATGTTAGCTCAGGGCCAGTCTTCCTCAGCAAAAAGAGGAGGATTGACAGCAGATGTTAGTTCAAGGCTAATCTTCCTCAAAATAATAATAATAATAATAATTTTCTGTTAAAGACCACGATTCTCTTTATTTAAGGATCATCTTTTATTTCTTGTACAATTCTAGTGCATCTTGATACCTTGTGTAAATTAACTTTTATTGCATTAATGGCATTTTAGTCAGCATTTCCTTTGTGTGTCCAAGAGTGATCGTAGTGGCAAATATGATATGTTTTTCATCAAGATATGTCATCTTTAAGCAGATACAGAAAATATCCTATGTGATCATTGAATTGTTCCAAAGATGCCATCATTTATTGGCACAGTTGAGAACATGTCTCTGAATAAGAAATTCAAATGACATATTGTCCACGGCTCGCAAAAAATGCTTGTTCCTTACCTATTGCCATCATCAATAGCTTGCCCTCAACATTCTTTTAAATCAATGCCTAAAATTCAGTTATTTTTGCAGTTCAATTTTTTACAATGGGCATACAACTAATAAAGTATTCATAAATTTGACTTTAATTTTTATCTTCTGATAGTTTGACAACATATATGATAAATGTTAGTTCAATATGATTTGTCCTGATATGATCTAGTTAAATTAGTTATTAATTTTAAAAATTGTATATGTGATTTATTTTCTCACTTTTAATACTATTTTGAATTCTTTATTTTTTAATATGACTTTTAAATTAGTTTTTACTTATCTTATATGCTTGAGCATTCTGGCATCAAATTTGAAAGTTATTTTTTCTACTAAACTAGAAAATTTCCATTGTTTTCTATGAATATTGTGCTGTTGTTGTCAAGCTTGGCTAAAGATAGGACATCTATGACTATTCTTTAAGGACATCACAGCAATATTTATATCAATATTTATTTGTTTACTCGTTTCTTGTTGAATACTATTGATTGTTTGCTGTTGTTTCAGGCTTTTTTTTTTCAGTTCTAGTATTTGCATATGCTGGAGTTTTGGGGGGTTTTTTTGGTGCAAGTAACATATTGTGTTCTTTTAATTGAGAACCTAAGTAAGTATTTGCAGTCACAAATAGTTTCCCTAGGGGCCGGCCTGGTGGTGCAGTGTTAAGTTCCCACGTTCCACTTTGGCGGCCTGGGGTTCTCTGGTTCGGATCCCCAGTGCGGACATGGCACCGCTTGACAAGCCATGCTGTGGTAGGCGTCCCACATATAAAGTAGAGGAAGATGGGCACGGATGTTAGCTCAGGGCCAGTCTTCCTCAGCAAAAAGGATTGGCGGCAGATGTTAGCTCAGGGCTAATCTTCCTCAAAAAACAAAACACAAAAAACAAATAGTTTCCCCAGCCAAAGCTGATTGTGAAGACCAACTGTGAAATATGTAATAATAGTAAAAAAGTAGTGTCTTTGACTTTAAAATATAAAAAGCTTCTACAATTTTTCCTCCACTTGAAAGTCTTTTTATTTTAATATGAAATATTAGATTTTCTGCTATATTTATCTAACGGAAAATTCATAACCAATAATTTGAATCAACTTCTGTTTTTCTGGAAGCATTCTCATGATTTCAGAAGGATATGACAGACTTTTTCCAGGATCACTTTCCAATAAACAGTAAAGATCCAAAGTTTTCATCTTTGTCATCCAACCTGTCAATTTTCTTGCAATTTCTTTATCTTCTAATGGGCAGGCCAGAATTGTATTTGTTTCTTCTGAGTTGTGAATTTTCTATGAAAAATTACATTATTCATTGTCTTCTTTTCATCAGGAAAAAACCTTCATTAGTAAAGAACGTAAAGTTACAGGTGTTTCATCTGACCTGTTCAAGCTGTGGATGCTAAGAATACTGTTTTTTTTTTTAAAGCTTTTATTTTTCCTTTTTCTCCCAGATCACCCCAGTACACAGTTGCGTATTTTAGTTGTGGGTCCTTCTAGTTGTGGCATGTGGGACACCGCCCCAGCATGGCCTGATGAGCTACTCCCGTGCCCAGGATCCGAACCAGCAAAACCCCGGGTCGCCGAAGTGGAGCACACGAACTCAACCACACTGCCACAGGGCCGGCCCCAGCTAAGAATATTTTTGTTATTTGTTTTCATTGTTTTGCTCAGTACCTAAATCTTCATTAAATGAAGAGTTTGTAATGCCCGTTTTGAATTGTATGTAGGTTTGCTTAGCAGATCTGTTTACTTTCATTATCTGCAATTTAAAAAATTGAAGCAGACCACCTCTTTGAATATATTCTACTTTTTCCTTTTCAGCCCTTGCTTTGCTGAGCTCCAATTTCGTATTTTTGTTTATATCCCAATCTCAACATGTTCTCATTCTCAGTGATCTGTAGAATTAAAAGACAAAATGTAATCATATTCAAAAGGTTCCAACTTCATCAAAAATGTAATTAAAGTAAATGTTAAAATATTAAAAAATTAAAATTATTTTTCCTATATGGGCTCAAAAAGTTATTTTTCTTCTAAAATATTCAAAATTATCTATTAAAGCTAAAGAGCAAAATAAAAATAATTAATAGTGAACATTAAAATTTAAACAAAAATTGTTCAAATAAAGCTTAGTTTTTATTTAGTTTTAAAATTTAATTATATCTTATAAAATATTTTTATAAACAAAACTATTTGCAGTTCCTGCATTCAATATCCATCAGTTGCTAATGCAAAAAATTTGTATTATGCTTTATGCCTCAAACATGCTATGTCTAGAGTATGTATACAAAAGATTCAAGAATAATATTGTTTAATATTGGAAAATGTTCTTTGGCTGCCATGTGTAACTTTTGCAAATACTGCAGTAATTTGTGAGTACTTACAGGTCTACCAACTGGAACTCAAAGAAAGCAAGAAAACAGATGCTCAGCACTCCTGGGACATAATACTTTATTATGCAAGAGTCTATAGCATTCATGACATCTGAGAGGAAGGATTTGACAAGTTAATTAATTTGTCTTTTCTCTTACCTAAATGCTTCCATGGCTCAAATTCTCCTCGCACTCCTAAGCAGTATCCTTCCATGATGTTGGCAGCAGGACAACCCACGATTCTTCATGACATCTGAATAAAATCACCTTTTGTTTCCAGGACAGAGAGCAAGAGATGTGGAGAAGTATTTCCTGGGGACTCAATGGTGTTAGTCACCAGTGTGGACGTTTAGGGTTATGGCTGCTGTGTCAGCAATGTGTACCCAATTCCATAGGTTCTTTAATAAATTTACCTTTTCATTGTGTGTTTGTGATATTTCAGACTCTCTAACACATGAAATCCAAGGTAGGAGCCCCTCTTGGCCAGATCTGAGGGCTGTCTTGAGCTCAATAAAAATTCCAACACTACTTATATGTACAACCCATATTTATAAAATGGAAATAGCTTCCCCCCACCAGTACCTGAATAAATTACCCTATAAATAGTTTGGTTGTTTCTTTTTCCAGGCTTTTTTTTTTTTTAAGATTGGTACCTGAGCTAAGATCTGTTGCCAATCTTTTTATTTTCTTCTTCTCTCCAAAACCCCCAGTCCATAGTTGTATATTCTAGTTGTGGGTCCTTCTGGCTCTGCTATGTGGGATACCGCCTCAAAATTGCTTGATGAGCGGTGCCATGTCCGCACCCAAGATCCGAACCGGGGAAACCCTGGGCCGTCGGAGCAGAGCACATGAAATTAATGATTCAGCCATGGGACCTTCCACCCCGGCATGTTGTATGCTGACATATACTCACATATATTTCTTATATGTAATTTAAAAATATATATAATTGAGATCATAACACAAAAACTTTGTAAGCTTCTTTTCCTACTTAACATTATATTATGCACTGCTTTCCAGGTTGTTACATAAAATTCATCATTAACTTAATTTTATTATAACTACATGATATTATGCTAAATCTTTTTAGCCAATTCCTTCTTAATTGACTTTTTTTCAAATTTTTGCCATTATAAAAATTATACAGCGTATACGTTTGTATGGGTGACTTGGTTTTCAGTACATTTTTAAAAATAAATGTTTTACTTTGGAATAAATTTACACTTACAGAAAAGTTGCAAAGGCAGTGCAGAGTTACTGTATGCCCTTCAGCCAGCTTCCCCTAATGTTAACATTTTACATAACCATTGTCCATTTGTCAAAACTAAGAAATTAACATGGATACGATATCATTGAATAAATTACAGATTTCAGATTTTCCACTACTGTCCCTTTTTCATATTGTGATAGGAACATATAATGTGAGATTTACCCTCCTAACAACTTTCTAAGTGTAGAGTACACTGTTAACTATAAGCACAATGTTGTACAGCATTATCTCCAGAAGTTTTTCATCTTGCATAACTGAAACTTTATACCTGTTGAAGAGCAGCTCCCTATTTCCCCTCCCTCCAGCCCCTGGCAAGCACCATTCTAGGTTTTCATTACTTTTAAACTCACGACTGCCTTTGGTCAATTATAGCTAATTTATAAATGTTAGAAATGGGCTACATATGTTTTCTACAGGGTCGCTTAGTTCCTACTCCTGTTTTTCATCTTCTGAAGGCGTTCCTGAAGACTTTGCTGGACAAGTAAGTTCCAAATGAATATTTTACAGTAATGTGACTTGTCTGGGATCCAAGGCTGTCTAATATATTAATATGATATATTTTCCTTTTCAGAAATGGCGGAAAAATTAGAAATCTATATGAACTAGAAACAGCAAATGAAAACTCAAATATATGTAACAATTCTATATTTAAATATTTTTATTTTTCTCTATTAATTTATATATTTTACATCTATCTAAAACTTCATCTTAATTATAAGCAGCATATGTATGCTGCTGGTTCCAAGTTTTGTTTGTAGCTAGAAAGTGGCAGATCCAGGATCAAAACCCAAGTTTGGCTAACACCACTGCCAACAGTCTTGCCACCATATCACGCATTTGAGTAGGTATTAGAATCTGGTGGTGGTCGTGGTGCCTCAAGGAGCATCTAGTTCTTTTCAATAGGAGCAAGAATTTTTATGTACACCAAACTGATCACAGTGGCCACATTTAAGGAGTGGAGGGAGACTGAGGAGAAGAGAAATGGGATATTTGCCTTTCTGTATTGATTGACTTATTTAAGTAAAGAGAATGGGTTCATATAGTACTAGTCAAATTTTAAAAATTAACGAAAAATAATTTTGTATATAGCTGGTGGAATGCCAAACAATACAGCCACTTTTGAAAACAGTTTGGAAGTTGTTTATCAAGTTAAATATACACTTACCATATGACCCAGCAATTGCATTCTTAGATATTTACCCAAAAGAATGAAAGCATATGCCCACAAAAAGATCTGTACACAAATATTTATAACAGCTTTATTCAAAACCTCCAAAAACTGGAAACAATCCATACGTCCATCAATAGGTCAGTGGATAAACAAGCCGTGGCACATCCATGAGATGCAATAAAACTTAGCAATAAAATTAACAAACTACTGATATGTGCAACAACGTGACTGGATCACAAGAGCATCATGATAAGTGGAAGAAGTCTGACCCAAAAGGTTACATATTGTATGATTCTATTTATATGGCATTCACTAAAAGGGAAAACTTTGAGGATAGAAATCAGATCAGTGGTTGCCAGGGGTGAGAAGAGGGCATTGACTAGAGAGTGGCATAAGGGATCTTTTTGGAGTGACGGACTTTTTATACATCTTGATTGTGTTGGGGGTTACACGATGAATGTATATACATTCATCAAAACTCATTTAGCTTTGGTGGAGAGGCAGGACCAAGATGGCGGAGTGAGTGGTCTTCTTTGTCTCTCCCCCGTCGAATCCACAACTAATTGGACATTCACCGATTAACAAAGGATATCCAGATAGCATCTCAAGATGCCTAAGAGTCTTGTGCTACTACACATCGGAAGGCAGACAGACTTCCCCCTGGAAGGAGGTGGAAATAGGTGAAAACTCTCCGACCCACGACCCCCGACCCCCAGACAGCCTAGTTCCTGCAGGAGGCTCTCTTCCAGCGGACTCCCCCATAGCATCGCCACACACCAAGGGTGGGAGTGTGCACTCACCAAAGGTGCAACGGTGGAAACAGGTGACAACAGCCCTACCCAAGCCCCCTGCACCCACCGGCAGGGAAGGCCTCCGCTCGCCATTAGCAGGGAGGCCCCTCCCAGAATCCAGAGCAAAGAGAAGCTCCTGGTGGGCCCGGCACGGCACCAGACCACAAGCTGCGGCTGGGCTCACGGTCTCCGGTGCACGGGTTGGTGCAGGGGGCACCTGGACTTCCCATAGATGTGCTTGGGGACATGGTTGGAGCTCCAGCGCCTGGCTCTGCAGCATGGGGGAAGGCTCCGGGGTCCCGCACCTCCCCGGCAGGGAAAGCCTCTGCTCACCATTAGCAGGGAGGCCATGCCCAGAATCCAGGACAAAGGGAAGCTGCTGGTGGGAGGAAACCCCGACACGGCACCAGACCACAAGCTGCCACTGGGCTCACGGTCTCTGGTGCACGGGTCGGTGCAGGGGGTGCCCGGACGTCCCATAGACGTGCTTGGGGACACGGTTGGAGCTCCAGCACCTGGCTCTGCAGCACAGGGGAAGGCTCTGAGGTCCCGCACCTCCCTGGCAGGGAAAGCCTCTGCCTGCCATTAGCAGGGAGGCCACACCCAGAATCCAGGACACAGGGAAGCTCCCAGTGGGCAGATTCCCCAGCACAGCACCAGACCGTAAGCTGCTGCTGGGCTCACAGTCTCTGGTGCACGGGTCAGTACAGGGGGTGCCCGGACTTCCCGTGGACGCGCTTGGGGACTGGGTGGAGCTCCAACACCTCGCTCTGCGGGCCGGGGGGACGCTCCAGGGTCCTGCACCCCCCCAGCAGGGAGGGCCTCTGCTCACCATTGGCAGGGAGGCCCCGCCCAGCATTTGGAACACCAGGAAGCTCCCTAGAGCAGAATTCCCCACAAGGCAGCAGCTTACAAGCCACCTCCAGGCCCACAGACTCTGGCCATGTCCCAGACGAGGCAAGGGGCTCCCAGAGATCCCATGAGAGTGGAGTAGGGCAGAGTGGAGCTCTGTTGAAATGACTACATAGCTCAGGGGGGAACTCCAGGTTCCTACAGCAGCCTCAGCGAAAGCCTCTGCACAGCACTAGTGGAGAGGTCCTGACTGGCAATCACAAGGCAGGAAGGCCCTAGGGCAAAAGCAGCACAGCTAGGTGAGCTAACGACAGACTGTAGAAGACACCCATAGCTCTGCTGGGACCTATAGTGGACAAGTGTGATCTTGTGGGCTCTGTTAGGGACAAAGTGGTGATTATAGGTGATGCTGCTCCTGGCTGATGGGAAAGCCCACAACACCGCTGCAGACCACAAGGAGGGGGCCCGTCTAAATGGGCTGCAGCAGTAGGCACCAGCAGCCTGAGGCCCCCTTGCGATTGCCCCCACAACCGACGAGGGACCCCACAGGACCACTGTGACACAAGGAGGGGTCCAGGTCCAGTCAGTAACAGCTGACAGGGTTCCTGGTTGGTGCAGTCTAAACAGCTGCCCCCCCACACACACACCAGTCACAACAAATGGTAGCAGCGACTTAACTCTATGTCTATGCGGAGGCACAAATCCATGCCATCAAGCAGTATGAAAAAAATATATTAAATCTCCAGAACAGAAGGAAAATGATAAGCACCCAGAAAACAATCCCAATGACAATGAAATCTATAACCTAAATTACGATGATTTCAAAACTGCCATTATTAAAAAACTCAACGAGTTAAAAGAGAATTCAGATAGACAACTCAATGAGTTCAGGAGCTATGTCACAAAAGAGCTTGATACTATAAAGAAGAACCAATTAGAAATACTGGAGATGAAGGACACAATGGAGGAGATTAAGAAAAATCTGGACTCTCTGAACAGTAGGGTCGATAATATGGAGGACAGAATTAGCAATTTGGAGGATAGGAATATAGAAATGCTGCAGACAGAGGAGGAGAGAGAACTAAGACTAAAGAGAAATGAAGAAACTCTCCGAGAATTATCCGACTCAATTAGGAGATGCAACATAAGGATTATAGGTATACCAGAGGGAGAAGAGAAGGAGAAGGGGGCAGAAGGCCTGTTCAAAGAAATAATAGCTGAGAACTTTTCAAACTTGGGAAGAGAGATGGAACTTCATGTGACAGAAGCCAGTAGATCTCCAAACTTTATTAGCACAAGAAGACCAACCCAAAGGCATATAGTAGTGAAACTAGCAAAAGTCAACAACAAAGAGAAAATACTAAGGGCAGCCAGGCAGAAGAAAAAAACTTACAAAGGAAATCCCATAAGGCTATCAGCAGATTTCTCAGGAGTGACCTTACAGGCTAGAAGAGATTGGAATGAAATATTCAAAACTCTGAAGGACAAAAACCTGCAGCCAAGAATACTCTACCCAGAGAAAATATCCTTCAAATACGATGGAGAAATAAAAACTTTCCCAGATAAACAAAAGTTAAGGGAGTTCATCGCCACAAAACCTCCTCTTCAAGAAATGCTCAGGAAGAACCTCATTCCTGAAAAATCAAAAAAAGGAAAGGGGTTACAAAATCCAGAACAACGGAGATAAGCAGAAAGACAATAACACAAAGTAACAGCTCTCCATCAGGACAAAATGCAAAAGAACTGGAAAACAAGTGATAAAATGGCAACAGTAGGCCCCCACATTTCAATAATCACTCTAAACATGAATGGATTGAACTCTCCAATCAAAAGGCACAGAGTGGCAGGACGGATGAAAGAACAAGATCCAACAATATGCTGCCTCCAGGAAACACACCTCAGCCCCAAAGACAAACACAGACTCAAAGTGAAGGGATGGAAGACAATACTCCAAGCTAATAATGAACAAAAGAAAGCAGGTGTTGCTATACTTATATCAGACAAAGTAGACTTCAAAGCAAAACAGATAAAGAAAGACAAAGAGGGGCAGTATATAATGATAAAAGGGTCGCTCCACCGAGATGACATAACACTTATATATGCACCGAACACAGGAGCACCAAAATTCGTAAAGAAACTATTAACAAAACTAAAAAGAGACATCAACAGCAATACAGTAATAGTAGGAGACCTCAACACCCCATTAACACCAATGGACAGATCATCCAGACAGAAAATCAACAAGGAAATTATAGAATTAAATGAAAAATTAGATCAGATGGACCTAATAGATATATATAGGACACTTCATCCAAAAACAGCAGGTTACACATTCTTCTCAAGTGCGCGTGGAACATTCTCAAGGATAGACCATATCTTGGGAAACAAAGCAAGCATCAATAAGTTCAAGAGGGTTGAAATAATATCAAGAATCTTTTCTGATCACAATGCTATGAAACTAGAAATCAACTACAAGAGTAAAGCTGGGAAAGAGCCAAAAATGTGGATACTAAACAACATGCTACTGAACAAACAATGGATTATTGAAGAAATTAAAGAAGAAATCAAATATTATCTGGAGACAAATGAAAATGAAAACACACCGTACCAAATTATTTGGGACGCAGCAAAGGCAGTCCTAAGAGGGAAATTCATTGCAATACAGGCTCACCTCAATAAGCAAGAAAAATCTTACATAAACAACCTCAAACGACACCTAACAAAATTAGAAAAAGAAGAACAAACAAAGCCCAAAGTCAGTAGAAGGAGGGAAATAATAAAAATTAGAGCAGAAATAAATGGTATTGAAACAAAAAAGACAGTAGAAAGGATCAATGAAATGAAGAGTTGGTTCTTCGAAAAAATTAACAAAATCGACAAACCCTTAGCCAGACTCACTAAAAAAAAAAAAAGAGAGCAGTCTCAAATAAATAAAATTAGAAACAAGAGAGGAGAAATCACAACAGATACCGAAGAAATACAAAGGATCATAAGAGAATACTATGAAAAACTATATGCCAACAAACTGAACAACCTAGAAGAAATGGATAAATTCCTAGACTCATACAACCTACCCAAACTGAATCAGGAAGAAATAGAGAATCTGAATAGACCAATCACAAGTAAAGAAATAGAAATAGTAATCAAAAACCTCCCCAAAAATAAGTGTCCAGGACCAGACGGCTTTTCTGGAGAATTCTACCAAACATTCAAAGAAGATTTAATACCTATCCTTCTCAAACTATTCCAGAAAAGAGGAAGATGAGGAAGATGGAGCACTCCCTAATACATTCTATGAAGCCAACATCACCCTGATCCCCAAACCTGACAAGGACAACACAAAGAAGGAAAACTACAGGCCAATATCACTGATGAACATGGATGCAAAAATCCTCAACAAAATTTTGGCAAACCGATTACAGCAATACATCAAAAAGATTATACACCATGATCAAGTGGGATTTATACCAGGGACACAGGGATGGTTCAACATCCGCAAGTCAATCAACGTGATACACTACATTAACAAAACAAGAAACAAAAACCACATGATCATCTCAACAGATGCAGAGAAAGCATTCGACAAGATCCAACATCCATTTATGATAAAAACCCTCAATAAAATAGGTATGGAAGGGAAGTACCTCAACATAATAAAGGCCATATATGGCAAACCCACAGCTAACATCATACTCAACAGACAAAAACTGAAACCCATCCCTCTCAGAACAGGAACAAGACAAGGGTGCCCACTTTCACCACTCTTATTCAACATGGTACTGGAGGTTTTGGCCAGAGCAATTCGGCAGGAAAAAGAAATAAAAGGAATCCAAATAGGCAATGAAGAAGTAAAACTCTCACTGTTTGCAGAGGACATGATCTTATATATAGAAAACCCCAAAGAATCCATAGGAAAACTATTAGAAACAACCAACAACTACAGCAAAGTTGCAGGGTATAAAATCAACATACATAAATCAGTAGCATTTCTATATGCTAACAATGAACTAACAGAAAAAGATCTCAAGAACTCAATCCCATTCACGATCGCAACAAAAAGAATAAAATACCTTGGGAGAAATTTAACCAAGGAAGTGAAAGATCTATACAACGAAAACTACCAGACCTTCTTGAAAGAAATCGATGACAACATAAAGAGATGGAAAGACATTCCATGTACATGGATTGGAAGAATAAACATAGTTAAAATGTCCATACTACCTAAAGCAATCTACAGATTCAACGCTGTCCCAATCAGAATTCCAATGTCATTCTTTACAAAAATTGAACAAAGAATCCTAAAATTCATATGGGGTAACAAAAGACCCCAAATTGCTAAAGCAATCCTGAGAAAGAAGAACAAAGCTGGAGGCATCACAATCCCTGACTTCAAAACATACTACAAAGCTACAGCAATCAAAACAGCATGGTACTGGTACAAAAACAGATGCACAGATCAATGGAACAGAATTGAAAGCCCAGAAATAAAACCACACATCTATGGACAGCTAATCTTTGACAAAGGAGCTGAGGGCCTACAATGGAGGAAAGAAAGTCTCTTCAACAAATGGTGCTGGGAAAACTGGACAGCCACATGTAAAAGAATGAAAATCAACCATTCCTTTTCACAATTTACTAAAATAAACCCAAAATGGATCAAAGACCTAAAGATTAGGCCTGAAACAATAAGTCTTCTAGAAGAGAATATCGGCAGTACACTCTTTGACATCAGCTTCAAAAGAATCTTTTTGGACACCATAACCCCACACATGAGGGAAACAATAGAAAGAATAAACAAATGGGACTTCATCAGACTAAAGAGCTTCTTCAAGGCAAGGGAAAACAGGATTGAAACAAAAAAACAGCTCACTAATATCATATACATTATATTATTATGTATAATATTGTAATACATACATATTATGTAATTATATATTTATGTAATTTATAATTAATACAATTACGTATTATTGTAGGGGCATTACAATGTGTCCTTGAGGCTCCTGTCTGGGCAACACACCAGCACTCACGATGATAACAGTCCTGGGCTTGGCCAACACAGCTGCTTTCTTGTGGGAGAGTTAGCACCAAGACCCTCGCGGTCTGAGGGAACATGGAGGCCTTCTGTGGGGGGCGAGTGGGGGCTCTGGTCCTTGGAATGTAGGTCATACAGGAATGATCCCCCTTGGGAAGCATGCAGCTTTTGTTCCTCTGCCTACTTGAGCAAACTTCTCTCAGGGGGCGGTAGCAGGTGCACGTTGCTGTCCAGCCAGCCGCCACTGGACCTTCCCTGTAACTCCCAATAAACCCATATGTCTAGTTCGCTGTCTCTGGGTCTTTCCTTTGGTCTCTTGGCAATCTATCCCTCAGTGTTCACCCAGCTGGGCATGTGGCAGAACAATTATATACTATAATTTATAATTATAATTATACAATATATTATCTGCTACATATAATATAGTGTATTATAATTATGATATAAATTATAATTTATATTAATATTTGTAGTTTACATGATTGTATATAGTATATATAATTATAGTTATAACATAACATTATAAATTATATAAATTATAGATCAAAAAATATGACTTAAAAATGAATAAACAGAAAGACCAAGGCAAAACTTTCAAACAACTGAAGTCACAAATGAGATAGTGAGCACTTCCTCATGGATTAGTCGAGCAGAGTATGGAGCATCTGGCAAGGATACAAGAGAAGGAACTGGGTGGTAAGTGAGACTTTATGGTTTCTGAGCTTCCTATCTCTTGTTCTAGGTGCCCATCTTTGTTTATACACCTCAGCAGGGCAGCCACCAGCCTAGATCTGACTCTTGTGTGAATTAGAATAAGCAACTCCTCGAGGTGGAGGAGGTACAGTGTCATGGAACAGTCCTTGGCTAGCAGACGATGTCTTTGTGAGCCTCATGGATGTCTCAGAATAAGCAGAACAAAGAAAATGTGCCTCGTGATAGTCCACAGGAGGGAGAAGGGAGAGGAAATCTATCTGCCAGGATCCTTCCTTTTTTCTAATTCCCACTGGTCATGGTTTACATGGAGAGTCAACTCTTTCATGCTTCATGTTGCTTTATGCAATCCTTTCAGCAGCATTTTAGGAAGCCAGATAAATGCCCTGTGCTGTGGCATTTTATCTAAGTTCAGAAGTAGGAAGAGAAGCAACAAACACAGGGCATGTAGCTATTCATTGTGGCTGCACAGAGGCAGTGGAGAAGAGGGTTCTTGACCTTCCCCAGTAGTGAATGATCAGCCCAGGGTGGCAGAATCCTATGAGCCTAGGTGGAAGCAGGTAGTTACAATGGCAGTTGGGACAGAAGAGGCAGCAGGGTTCTGAAAGTTAATGGCACCAAGGGAATCTGAAGAGGCATAAAATGCTGCAATTCAGGGCTCAAAATTATTTGTTGAATACATGAATGAATAAATAAATCAATGGAGAAAACTATGGGAAGATGGTAGCAGTGGCAGTGAGGTTTTTAAATGTTCCTAAATCCCCCTGCTCCCATAAAAAAGGACAGATCAACTCTAATGGCAAAATCCAAAACTCAATGTCGACATCGTAAAAAAATCTAGATGAAGAAGATATCCTCATGAACCCCAAATTATGTGCAGGTGGACGAAAACTACCAGTATCTAAAGACCCGCATTGTATCAGTATCTGTGCGGGAGGAAGCCATGAGGTATTTGACAGATCTGAGAACAGGAGAACTCTAAAATTGGCAATAGGTACTCACTGAAAAGCAAAGTAGACCAACTTGAGAACAACAACTGAAACTAGGATGGGTTTTTGCACACTCTTGTAAAGAGGTGGGTGTGTGGGGTCCCAGATAAGGTCTAAAGGAGCTGGTGAAGTTTTGGCTCTGTGAACTTTCACATATGTATGAGTTTTCATATTTATATTTATATATATATATATATATACACACATATATATGTTGGATATTTTTCTAATATATATATTAGATGATTATATATAATATATATATTTTATATATATATATAATAGAAAACTCACAAAGAAGAAAATAAAAAGCAATGGAAAGTTAAAAGTAATTTAAATTTAAAAAGCTAACATTTAAGAAAACTTTCCTGAAATAAAAAGAGGCTGGATACTACTACCTAGGAAAATCAATCCAGAATGACCAATATTAAGATATATTCTGAAAAAACTTCCGGACTCTACAAAAAAAGAAAAAATCCTTTGGGCATCTAGTCAAAATATCAAATGGGAAAGTAAACAAGATTGTCTTCAGACTTTATTCCAGAAGAAATGGAGTAATATATTGAAGATATTCAAGGAAAGAAAACATGAGCCAAAGATTTTATATCTAGCCAACGTCACAAATTATGAACATGAAAGAACCAAAGAATATTGCTTCCATGTACCCTTCCCGAGGAATTTACTAAAGAAAGGTTTTTTTAGACAACCCAAATGGAAAGACATTGGCATAAGGACTGATGGTGAGCATTAAATATATATTTACCCATAAAACTGTGATGGTTATAAGAAGAGCACATGTCCAGGCAAAGTAGATCTTATACAATAATTAAAAAGGGAGAATGGTAAGAGAGATGAAAAATAGCATATACTTATTGATTGTTTTACAGCTACTGATGGGAGTAAAAGGCTATTTATTTAAATGAGATGCTGGTGGATAGGGATGAGAGAGGAAAAAAGAAATTATTAACTAATTTCAATATTGTTGGGAAACCAATAGAAAATAACAAAAATAAGATGGGGGGAACTAAGGTTATTTTAGCATTAGCATAGAAGTAACCATTAAATTAAAAAGAAAATGTTCCTAAATACCAAATATATTTAAGAGAGCAAATAAAATACCCCACATAGTGAAAAATTAGTGCTGTAAAAGACTCACATATGAATAACATAAAACAGTATGAAGTGAAAAAATTAAGGTGCTAGGAGTATACATAGTATACTACCATTTGAATAAAAGAGAAGGTAAAATAAGAATATATGTATGTAGACGCACTCGTATATATTTGCTTATCTTTGCAAATAGAAAAGATAAGCCATAAAGTAATTGGTTATGTACAAGAGTTGAAGGAAACTTCTCTGAATTACCTTTCCAGATAGTTTTGACTTTTAAACTATGATACTGTTTTACGTATTCATGAAATTAAATTAGTGTTTGCTTTAGCAGCACGTACTCTAAAATTGGTATGACACCAAGATTACCCTGGCCCTGCGCAAGGATGACATGTGAATTTATGAAGCGCTCCCTATTTTTGTGGTGGATGTTAACTAAGCTTATGGTGGTAATCACTCTGTAATATACACATGTATCAAATCATTGTGTTGTACACCTTAAACTGATACAACATTATATGTCAATTATATCTCAATAAAACTGGAAAAAATAAATTTTAAAAAAGGCCTGCTACCAGAAAGAAAAAAATTAAATTAATTGACCAAGGATAGGAAAATCCTAACATTGAATATAAAGAAAAACAAATGAACCTATTTAAAGGTTTTTAAACAGACCTTTACCTTTAGTGGGCTATATTCTAATATTCTAAGGTTTAAAAAAGCTGCCAACAAAATTGAACTTTATCAGCAGGTTTGTGGTTGCTGGTGGTATTGACGTAGTAATTCTGATACTATTGGGGGCATGATAGGGAGGAGCAAATGAGTCAACAGACTGCTGTTGGTGAAAACCAGGGTTCTTGCTGTCAGAGAGAGGAGATAGAAATATGGACTGAGGGGTAAGAGGAAGAGCTCTGTGCTGTTGGATTGGAGGTGGGGGGTCATGATAAAAGTCATGATTTAAAATAAAATCAATCCTGGCCCTGTCCACCAACAAGGCCTAGAAGAAATGACACCTCAACAGCAATGAGCACTCCTACACCACCCAGTTTTTGCTTTCTAAGAACTAGTTCCCACTGAAAGGAACTAAGTTTTCCTGGAGAAATGGCTGATTCCAGGTCTGGATCAGGGAAAGTACAAGATGAGTTTGGAATTTCCTCTGCTAGTTTCTGAGCAAAGAACTGCTCAAAACTGATGGGGATATGTCAGAAGGACACAGATCAGCTGGAAGGGGCCCCCTCCTTTTTTTTTTTTGTGAAGAAGATTGGCCCTGAGTTAACATCTGTTGCCAATCTTCCTCTATTTTTTTTATGTAGGATGCTGCCACAGCATGGCTTGATGAGTGGTGTTAGGTCCGTGCCCGGGATCCGAATGTGCAAACCCCAGGCCAACCGAAGCAGAGTGCACAAACTTAACCACTATGCCACAGGGCTGGAAAGGGGCTCCCATTTGAAGGACCAAATTTAGGATAAATTGAAAACAAAAAAGAAAATTGGTTGTAATGAATAATCTGAGTTCATAATGGTACTCACGAAAATTTAAAAAGCGAGTGTGAGGGAAGAGAAAGCTTTTTTTCTTAAGTAGAATGCCAACTAATAAATGTAGAAAAAAATGATAGAATTAGAAAAACTGTGATTTTTGTAATCACTACTATAATCGTTCATTCAGGCAAAGTTTATCAATGGGTGCTAAAACATTGGATGAAAGTTATTGGAGAACAAGATATTCTCATATTCTCAAAGTACCATCCCACAGATGACCTATTAATTATAAAGGGAGAAAAGATGCCTTTACAATGGAGAATTCTTGAAGACAGCACCTTAATCGACTGATTAAACTTAGCATGACCAATAATAGGACACAATGGCATCATGCGCCTCTTGTTGTGATGCACTGAGAAGGATCCAACATCACCCCTGTAGGGTTTTTTCCGAAAAATCTTTAAAAAAATTTTTTTCATTGTGGTGACATTGGTTTATAGCATTACATAAATTTCAGGTCTACAACATTGTCTTTTGATTTCTGTGTAAATTCCATTGTGTTCACCACCTAAAGACTAATTACAGTCCATCACCATACACATGTGACTAGTCTAGTCACCTCTTTCTCCCTCCTCCTTCCCCCCTTCCCTCTGGTAACCACCAATCCAATCTCAGTCTCTATGTGGTTGTTCATTGTTGCTCTTATCTTCTATTTCTGAGTGAGATCATATGGTATTTAACTTCCTCCCTCTGGCTTATTTCGTTAGCATGATACCCTCAAGATCCACCCATGTTGTCACAAATGGCCAGATTTCATCCTTTTTATGGCTGAGTAGTATTCCATTCTGTATATATACCACATATTCTTTATCCATTCATCCCTTAAGGGGCACCTAGGTCGCTTCCAAGTCTTGGCTATTGTGAATAATGCTGCCATGAACATAGGGGTGCATGTATCTTTACGCATTCATGTTTCCATGTTCTTTGGATAAACAACCAGCAGTGGAATAGCTGGATTGTATGGTAGTTCTATGCTTAATTTTTTGAGGAATCTCCACGCTGTTTTCCACAGTGGCTGCACCAGTTTGCATTCCCACCAGCAGTGTATGAGGGTACTCATTTCTCTACATCCTCTCCAACACTTCTTAAAAATCTTTAACTAAATCTAATTCTGAAGAAATAACCAGATAATCCAAATTGTGGGACATTCCATAAAAAAACTGGCTGAAAGTCAATGACAGGAAAGACAAAAAAAAAAAGGCAGGAGAACTGTTTTAGAGTAAAGGAGACTATAGAGATATCACCGTTAAAACAGCATGTGATTCTGACAAATCCCAGATAAGAACAAAAGCAAAGATAAAAATAAGGCAAAACAAACCAAAAAAAACTCCAAAGGACATTACTTGGAAAATTGAACAATAAGATTTTTATATTGGAGAATAATATAATCAATCTTAAATCTAATACAGTGACCATTTGTTTATATAGGAGAACGTCCTTGTTTCTTAGGAGATAAATGTTGAAGCGCTTTGGGGTGAAGCCCTAACTTCACCCCCCCTGAAAAATTCAAAGCTTCTAACTTACTGTCAAATGATTCGGTCAAAAAATACCCCCATATATATGAAAATATGTATAATGTACATATGCAGCTAAATGTTAACAATTGATGAATCTAGGTGAAGGATATTTGAGTGTTCATTGTATCATTTCCTCAACTTTTCTGTAGGTTTAAAATTTTTCATAATAAAAGTTTTGAGGTGATGAACATATGGACTGGAGGTATGTGTGTGACTCCAAGGCAATCAATCTACAGGGTAGCCAGCTAGTCACCTAGGACCTGAGTGACCCGGCCTGAAAAGATGAGCTATATATATCAGTCAGGATCCTTTTGGCTTCAAGTAACAGGATACCCTAGTCAAAGTAGCTTAGACTGTAAGGACACCTAATTAGCTCATGTAACAAGAAGTCTAAAGGTAAATGGCTCTGGAGCTGGTTAATTTGCTAGCTCAAGGATGCTTTAGCCTGCTTCTGTCAGTTCCCCTGTAGTTCTCTTGGCTTTACTTCATGGTTGCAAAATGGCTACCATGGCTTCAGGTATCATGTCCTTACATGACACACCCAAAGCAGACAGGAAGGGGATAGAGTGGCTCTTCCCTGGGCTTTGTCCTCTTATATCAAGAATAAAATTCTTTCCCATAAGGCCCCCGGAAGATTCCTCTTACATCTCATTGTCCTTACAAACCAATTCTGATTCACCACCTGGGGTTGTTCACCTGAACAAAACTGATGGAGAGGGATGGTTGTTGGATGGGCGGTCAACAGTGTTTGCCACATGAGCCAATCGGTCTCATTTACTCAGGAATCTGAGCCAAGAAACCCTGCCTGGGCTTGCTGTTAGCAGTCAGGCTGATGGTGAGAGGACAGCAAGAAGTTAAGCTGAGGCCTTGGCACGCCAGGCCATGTACAAGCCAAGGTGGAGACAAGAAAAAAACTCAGTAGAGAGGGTGAGGAAGCCATTTGGTAGAGAAAGGAGAATGGGGCACATGTGCTGAGGTGAGTGGAGCTGCCTTGAGGGTTAGAAATTGCTCCCTCAACTGCTTTCATCCCTGTTTTTTGGTTATGATTTCAGTTCCAGGCCACACAGAATCTACCAGTTCTGCCAATAACAGAAAAAAAAAAACAAAAAAATCCCCCAAAACCCAAAACCCCGCCCTAGCACAAAAGAGGAATTAGTTATAAACGTAGAGGAATGTCAACCCACGCAAGGCAGGAAGTTTAGCCTATCCTTGGGAAGTACTAGAACCGGAAAGTGCTAGAACTAGGTGACCTCTCTCTGCCTCTTCCTCTGTGTTTCTCTATGGTCCATTTCATTCTTGTCTCTGCAGTAGGATGTCTCTGCTTCCTGGGCCCCATGTTATCATACATCCACACATACTTTCTAAATTTGTGTTAAAGTGTTGGCGCCACAAAGAACCCAGGTGGTAGTCAGTCCCTTGGTCCTAGTTTCAAATTCCCAAAGAAGAGAAGCTGAGAGGCCTAAGTTGGGTCAGATACCAAGTCCACAGGCTTCAGGTCACAAGGGCCAAGCGTGGGCTAGGGAGCAGCAGAGCTAGGAGAAAGGGGTCATTGACTCAAGGCTGAAAGGATACCCCCAAATGTATCCACCACGATCCTGAAGAGAGTGTTTTTCAAGATTAGAGGTGGGAATTTGCCCCTCAGGGGCCATTTATCAATGTCTGGAAACATCTTTGCTTATCACAACTTAGGGGGTGGGTGCTACCTGCATCTAATGGGTAGAGGTCAGGGATGTTGCTAACCATCCTAGAATGCTCCCACAAGAAAGAATTATCTAGTCCAAAACCTCAGTAGTGCTGAGGTTGAGAAACACTGCCTCCCTTTTGATTCTAGTAACTGTTCCTTCAATCAAATGGAGCATCGGTACCCACAGGGCACAGCCCCAGGCCTGGTGTGTCATAGGACTCGGTAAACGTTTGTCGGGCAGAGAGTGAATGAAAACACCATTCTAAGATTCTGATTCTACTGCTGATTACCTGGGTTCAGTGTGTATTCTCGGTGAAGGTACCATGGGAGCCCACAAAGGCAGGGGACGTTGAGGTTCTTGCCCTGGGTGGGAGGATTGCTAAACAAAACGAGAAGATGGAACAAGTAGAAACAGATACGTGCAGAAGACAGAACTATAAACACACACAACTTGCTCTTGCAAGTGCTCAAAAGCAAACAGCAGCTGCCTAGCTGGTACCTGTTCCTCCCCACACACTATAAGGGAGAGCCGTAAATCCTTAAGTCCCAAACAGCTTTTGGCTGTGATAGGAGCAATTTTTTTTTCCATACTAACTTGTCAGGCAGGAAGGTACAGGCTCCAGGCCACTGGGTTTCTTTTTTGGCTCAGTCAATACAACATCTGCTTTCATATCCTAAGGAGCATTGTCAGCCTGAAGTCTTGAAAAAAAAAAAAAAATTGTAAATGATTCAGTGCACAGAAGGCTTCAGGAACAAGGAGAATAAAGAGTGTGTAAGGCTGGTCATTTTCCTGAAATTCCTGATAAACCCAGCTCTGCTATTTGGCAAAGGAGGATAAGTTTTCTGAAGTTTTATGGCATAAACCCCAGAAGTTGGATGACTCAGGGTCTTTGCTGCCCTCTACTGACTACAATGAAGACTAGCAGGGGCTTGGAGAGGAGGGGGGAGGCTTAGTTAGTAGATTGCTTCATTTCTTCGTTTAATTTCTCAACACGTATTAACTGACTTTATTCTCTGTGCAGATGCTGTGCTAGGCATTGGTACACCGGTGAAAAATACACACAAGGTCCCTGTTCTCATGGGGCGCACATCCTAGCAAAGGAGACAGGCTGTGTATAACTCAACAAGTAAGAAACATCTTAAGGTTGTTCAAAGTGCTCTGAAAGTGAGTAAGAGGGTAATGTGGGGAGGGGGCAATTTCAGATTGCACAGGCTGGGAGGTGACTCGAGAGCTGAGACTGGAAGGGTGAGATGAAGCCAGCTGTGCTGAGAGCAGGCCCAAGGGCTTTCCAGGCAGATTGAGAAGTGGGTGTAAACTCTGGAGGCAGAAAAGAGCTTGGTGGGTCCCTGAACCCAGGGTATGAGCAGAGCCAGAGTGGGAAGACGGCCAGAGAGTTGGGGAGGGGGGAGGGTCACCGATGGACCCTGCAGTCTGTTAAAGAACTCAGATTTTATTCTGAATAAATCTTACTCAGTAGAAGAAGCTATTGAAGCATTGCTATTTTTGTTTTTAAAAGATTATTCTTTTCAATAGGACATATTTGCTGTAGGATATCAATAAAGATTTTTCCAGAAGTATCAGAAAGTTTACGAAAGGTTCATCCATTAAATAAATAAGTAAACATTTGGAAGGTTACTTTGTCTCCTGCTTGGATAATGGAAGGCAGGGCAGGGGACAGGACTAGGAGACAGCGCCAGACGGGGCTGTGTGGGAGTCAGGCTGGGCCAGAGAGATGCCGTGGAGATGGGCAGAAATGGATGGACGTGAGATGCCTTTGGGAGTTGCGCCTTCAGGACCCACTGAGGAGTTGGATGTGGAAGATGATGACACACAGATTGCTACCAAGGCTACAAGGGCAAGAAAATCAGCTCTGACATGCGGTTGAAGAGAAGTGGCATCTGTAGGCTCCGTTCTTGGCTCCTTGTGGGCCAGAGGGTGAGGGCCATTCACTTGTGTGTCTTTGCTCTCTTCCCTTCTGCTCAGTCTGGGTGATTATACCTGACAGTTCTCAGGGAGGCATCCCTCATAAAAATGGCTGTAAAGCCTTTTGCTAATACAAAGTCTCCCATAAATGTCAGGTGATGAGAATTACAGCCCCGCAGGCTCATAAAAGAGAGAGCGTGTCGTGGCTTGAGGAAGCCACAGCGACTATGAGGGCACCGAGCTGTCTTTCCAAGCTGTATTTTAGTTTCGGGGAAGATATGACCAGAGGAAGTGGAGTGCTCACTGAGGCCAAAGTGGCTCCAAGCCTTTCTTGAAAGGCCCAGTTATCAAACCTGTCAGCAAAGCTTCCCTTCACCTGGCACAGGGCTTCTTCAAGGTGAAGTGGAACATATTCTTAACTTGTACCAACTCAGCCAAGAGTAAGGGCGTTAGGGAACCTGGCCTCAGGCAGCCTCTGATTCTGGGGAATAAACAACATACTGTTTCCTACCTTTTCCAATCCTTGACCCACCTGTCAGCTAATTAGTGCATAGTACCCAGGTGTGCTCCTATGCTCACCATCTGTCTGGCAATCCTTTGATGCACCCCATATGTCTAACAGCCCGACCCCAACTCTCTTCATTTCTCCACTTTTCTTTTTTCTGTCTTTAATATGCACTCAACATACAGCTAAAAATCACTGGTATCATATGATAACCATGTCATTGTGCTGGGGTCCTGGAAACTGGGCTGAAGAGCAAAGAAATATGATATGAAGACCCTACTCAGACTTACTCGGAATAAGTTACATATCTAGCTGACTGCCATCTGGATGAGTAACTTCTGGGAGCACATACAAACTGAAAAAGTAGAACAATAGCAAATAATGGTTGCTAACATCTATATTGAGGGCTGACTTCATGTCAGGCACCTCCCAAGGGCGTTATCTCAGGTGGGCCTCGTGATAACCTCGTGAAGTGAACACTATTGCCATTCTCATTTTCAGAGGAGAAAGCTGAGGCTCAGGGACGTGGTGACTTTTGCAAGGTGACACAGCTAGTGAGTGGTGGAACCTTTTTGCAACCCAAGTCAGCCTGATCCTGAAGCCTATGCATGCTCTGTCTCTGGCCCAGCAGTTAGGATAGTGTGAGATTCCTAATAGCATGAGGCTATTCTGCATGTTGCTCCAGCTCTGAAGCCATGCTGCCTTATGTTTTTCCCTAACTTCTCTTCATCACACCTGTGCACACTCACCTCTTGATCCACACCCCCATCCTGACCCTGATCTTTGGACCTTAATGGCACTTGGACATTGAATCAAAATTATACAAATATTGTTATGTGTTCATTGAGAAAGCATTTTCAGGAGCAAATGCCAATAGCCCCAATAACCTCCAATATAATAAACTCCAACAACCCCCAAAGACACCAGTACATTTCTGGATGAATTTTCTATATTATAAAATATTTTTCAATTTTTGCTACTAACTTTTTTATTTACTAAAGTTATTTTGGCAGAATTAATTCTTCATTTAAATTTCAGGGTGAAGATTTGAAGCATCCAGGTCTGTGTGCATCAAATTTTATGAATTTTTATATTGTTTGTGTGAAGTTTCTTTAACGACTATTATTTCTACCAGACCCAACATTCCTGGGTCAACTTTTGCAGATCTGCATTTCAATATTTGATCTTCAGTCAATTTTCAGTCAATACCACATTTTACCACATACAATTATAGCCATTTTCAGTTTTAATTTATACTGGTTATTTTTACCAGCAATATCCAATTCAAACTGAACAGCAGAGTAATAGTTTGTATTTATTTCTTAGGTAACCAATGAGAAAATTCAGAGTATTTTATGCAACAGAGACAGCTAGGTAAAACAGAGACAAAGATTCAGACATAGAGAGATAAAGACAGCAAGAGGAAATAAAATAATAAGAATTAAAATTATATGGGGCTGGCCCCCCCGGTGGTGTAGTGGTTAAGTTTGTGTGCTCTGCTTTGGTGGCCCAGAGTTTGCAGGTTTGGATCCTGGGCACAGACCTACACACTGCTCATCAAGCCATGCTGTGGTGACATCCCACATACCAAATAGGGGAAGATTGGCATGGATGTCCGCTCAGGGACCATCTTCCTCAAGGAAAAAGAAGATTGGCAATAGATGTTAGCTCAGGTACAATCTTCCTGGCACACACAAAAGAGAAGTAAAAAAAAAAGGAATTAAAATTATATTTCTAGTAATGGTACTAGCTAACGTTTACTGAGCACTTACTATGAGCCCTGTTCTAAACACTTAAAATGGGCATACATTCATTTAACCCTCATAACAACTCTTTGCATATATATATAATTATCATTTCCATTTTAAGATGGGGAAAATACAGCACAAAGACTGGAAATAAGTTGTCCCAAATTACATAGCTGGTAAGAGGCAGATCCAGGATTCAAACTTAGGCAGACCGTGACAGAGAAGCTGCCATGGTTCTTGTATATTGACTGCTTACTTCTTGATATTGTGGTGCCAAAACATCCTGTGGAACAAAATGACAGTGAGTCAAAATGTCCTTCCATCCCATGCCTTTCTACCTCCTGAAATGCCCTCCCACGTCATCTGTGCAGACACCATCATATGCTTCTTTTAGAGGAGCCGGCCTGACCTGGAGGAGGAGGGGACCACTGCCCTACGGCTGGGTTCCCTGCCCCTCTGCTGGGCTTCCCAGCATCTGAGCTAATCCGTGTTGGAGATCTTATCATCTGTGAGCAATTTCTGCTTCTTAGTCTTCCTCATTAGACCATAAGCTCCTTAGCGGCAGGAGTTGGGTTTTATTATACTGTTTCCATTTCCTAGTATAGGACTGGTACAAATTAGAAAGGCTATGAAAATTCTTGAATTAATGAATGTGTCATTTCACTAATAGTGAATTCCACTAATAGTGATTTACTTTATTATTTACTTTTTAGTATGATTTCTTTGGCCTAACAAGCTCTTCTGCATAAAGAGACCTGTGACCTTTTGTGGTAGTTCTGGAAACTTCCCAATTCAAAGCTCATGAAGTTTTGATGTTCTCATGCAAGTGACTGGAATGTGAGTAAATTACTTAATTTCCACATTCCTCCACTTTCTATTTTGTTCTAAAAGTTCTGTAGCATCTGGTGATAACAGAGTTCATTATCAAGGGAATTTGGATATGATGCAGAGTAAACCAAAGTCCAGAACCTGAACAAGTCTATTTAGAATATATGTCTGTGATTATAACTATATACTCGATCTATAAGGTTGGATAATTTCTCCCTATATATTAACCCAGGATGCCCAACTCAGAAATTTTACTGTCACCTAAAACACCCCACCCACCCCACACTCAAAAATCTAATCAATCCCTAGTTTTGTTGATTTTACCTTTTAAATTGCTCCTGAATCTGTCCCCTCTTCTCCAGTCTCGCTGTCATTGTCTTATTCAAGGTCCCATCATGGTCAATCCCAACAGCTTTCTACTGTCTCCCTAATCGCAAGCTTGCTCTGTTCTAACTCATCATTCTCACTGTAGTCAGAGAGATCATTCTAAGAAGCAAAGCTGACCCTGTCACTCTCCTACTTGTAATCCTTAAATAATAACATCTTATCACCTACAGAATAAAACATAACCTCACCCACCTTTCTAGCCCCGTCTCCTGCCACTCCCCTGTACATCAGTGCTTTAGTCATAGGTTCCTATGCACCCCTTCCTGGTCCTTGTTTGCTTCCTCAGTTTCCACCTCCACAGTGTCTCCTTCTAAACATAGCCTCCTCTGTTTCTGCTTGAATGTCAAACCATATGGCATAAAGATTCAGAGCAAATGCAGTAGTGTGGCGTAGTGACCATACCACATAAGTGGTATGTGTTTAGGCAACTTGCTTAAACTCTCTAATCCTCAATTACTTCATCTGTGAGGAAGGGATAGTAAGTAGCTAGTGTATATAATTGTCATGAGAAATTTCACGTAAAATGCTTGCATATGCTACTTACTTAATAAATACTAGTCCTTTGTCTTGGCTAAGATTTGGTTTATCTACTTCCTCTTCTAGACTGTGTACCCATGGAGAACGACTCTTGTGTCTCTAGCAACTATGAGAGTTCCTGGCACAAAATTGGTGTTCATTAAATGTTTGCCAGATGGACAAATGAACGGATTTACCACATGGACAAATGAATTATCTCTGAACCCCAAAGTAAAACACTTGGTCTGATACGTTTGTGTAATGGAGAAGAGTTCAAGTAACTTCTAAAATGGTGAGTTACTGCCATTGCAATAAAAAATTATTACCTCACCCCATGTCCTGAGACTGGTGTGGTGCTTAAAGACACACTGTAGGTGTTGAGTTTTATAAATTTTAAGAGACAGAGCTTTTAGTCAAATTTAACTGAGAGAGCATAATATCCTAAAGACTTGGGTTCTAGTCCTGTCTCTGCCACTAACTGGATCTGTGACTGTGAGAAAGTCAATAATCAAACTCACAGAGTCTCTATTTCCTCAGCTGTGGACAAAGAATGTTGGCCCAGGTGATCTTGAAGAGTCATTTCAGCTCTCCAATCAACTTCTTTTGTAACTTCTCAGGGTGGTAATTTGGGGGAAATTGTAAATGAAAGATAGTATATTAAACAACTGCATTATAAGAGAGTCTTAAATATTACCTTTACATAAGGATTTCTGAGATGTTGTTGTTTTAACTCTGAGAAGTAGAAAATATTTAATAGTATGATTTTAGGGCTGGAATGAACCTAAAAGACGTAATTGTTGTCGATAAAAGATGGAGAGGGGCCGGCCCCGCAGCCGAGTGGTTAAGTTCGCGCTCTCCACTTCAGTGGCACAGTGTTTTGCTGGTTCGGGTCCTGGGTGCCGACATGGCACCACTTGTCAGGCCATGCTGAGGTGGTGTCCCACATAGCACAACCAGAGGCACTCACAACTAGAATACACAACTATGTACTTTGGGGGGGCTTTGGGAAGAAAAAAAAGAAGATTGGCAACAGTTGTTAGCTCAGGTGCCAATCTTTAAAAAAAAAAAGAAAGGAGAGACTCTCCTCCCCGAGCTCAGTGAAAGAAATAGCATTGACTTTACCCAGCGGATTTAATTAACTGTTTATGTTAATAAACCAGGAGATTGTAAATGTGTATTGAGTATTTTGGGACAAAATTGAGTATTTTGGCACAAATCCAAAATTTCTGAGAATTAAGCTAGCAGAATGCATACCCAATGGACTTAGATATAGTCATCTATGTTAATAAACCAAGAGACTGCAAATGAGTGGCTGATTATTCCAGGACAAACCCAAATTGAAAATAGGGTCACAGGTTTCTTTTCCTCTTCCTTTTGTAGTCATCAGATTTTCCACAAGTTTTGGCGTTTTCAAAAAAAAATCACACATGGCATTGTTGTCAGCTTTCCAACAGAAAGTTAAACATGAGATTTTTGTTATCTTAATCTTCTTTATGAGGCTGCTCTCACTCTCTACACAACTAATTTAGCTGGTGTCAGGATAGCTGGTATCATCAGCTCACCTTTACTTTCTTATCTGCTATCAGACTGTAGACTAATAATGTAAGCAAATATATTTTGCTATGTTTCAGTTTAAATACTTTTATGCAGTTCCCTACATTTTAATGTTTCAAGAGCTTAGAATATTTAATGGAAAATTGCAAATATTAAAAAGTAGAAAGGATCATATCATGAACTCTCATCTATCCATCACTCAACTTCAACCGTTATCAGGGTACAGTCAACCTTGTTTCATTTATATCCCCCTCCCTTCCCCTGCCACTGGCTCCCCTCCCTTGCTGCTTCCCACTCTTGTTTATTTTGAAGGTAATAATTTGAGGATATTACATTATTTCTTCTGAAAGTCTTCAGTAGGTATTAGAATTTTTTTTTCTGTGTCTAGAATGTCAACTACAAATGATAATCAATTAATTAATTTGTTCAGTGACTGATTTATTGACTGGCACTGAGCTACATTCAGGAGAAACTGACTAAAAAACATGAATACATTTCCTACTCTCTTGAGTCTATATGTATTCAACTGGACATTGACGTTACTCTCTGAGCTACCTTAGTTACTTAACTTCTTAGTTACTTAACTTCTTAGTTACTTAACTTCTTTGTCCCAGCTTCTTATTATGAAAAAGGGGCTAGTAATGATACCTAACTTAGATGATTGTTGTGAAGAGTAAATGGATAAGGTATGGAAATTTTAGCATCAAAAACAATTATTGATTGTAGTTAATTGAATGGATTGAATCTATTGAAAACCCATGAATCCATAATAATACTTAAAGAAGTCAGAAAAACTAATTGGTCCCCAATTAAGATGGCTATCAAGGCATCCTTTTATTTTGAAAGTTGATAAATAAAGGGAAAGAATTAAGTATTTATCCACTTTCTTAAATAGAAACTGTATTTTGGGGGCCAGCCCCATGGCCGAGTGGTTAAGTTCGTGTGCTTCACTTTGGTGGCCCAGGGTTTCGCTGGTTTGGATCCTGGGTGTGGACCTAGCACCACTCATCAAGCCATGCTCAGGTGGCGTCCCACATAGCAGAGCCAGAAGGACTTACAACTAGAATATACAACCACGTACTGGGGGGCTTTGGGGAGAAGAAGAAAAAAGAAAAAGATTGGCAACAGATGTTAGCTCAGGTGCCAATCTTTTAAAAAAAAAAAAAACTGTATTTTGGGGTAACTAAATAGCCCCTGATGTTGAAGGAAATCTCTAATTTACAAAAGAGTTGATAGCTAGTAAATGTAGAAGGTAACACACAATTATAAAATTATTATTTTGCCACCCCTAAGGAAAGTATTGATTCGGGAAAAGATAAAACCACTAAACCATTAGGTTACTCGTTGATAGATAAGGTAAACATTCATCCAATTTTGCTGGAGATAGTCTTGGTTTTTGATGGTTGTCCAAATGTAATTATTAATAGTGCAGATAATATTCTGATTACAATGGAAGAATTGCACTTCATCACCTCAACCCAGACTCAATCGGAGCATCATTAAGGGTGGGACAATCAGATATTCATGTGACTCCTGGTGTGATATAATTGAAATACACAGCACTACTTATGAAGTTCTCTTGATAAAAATGTTCAACTTAAATCTGACCAAGTCTTCAGATCTAACGTCCAGCTTACAGGAAATACAAAGGTTAGAGGAAGCAATCAGATCCAGAAGGTGGAACTGGTCTGGTGTCTTCAGCAGGTCACGTCATGATAAAAGGGACTGTTGTAGGTTAAGCGACATAGCAACCAGATGCGTTGCACAGTTCTGAACTGGATCCTGATTTGGCCAAACCAGCTGAAAAGGACATCTTAGAAACAGTTGGGGAAATTTGAATATGGAATTGGTATTACTGTTAATTTTGTTAGGTGCGAGAATGTAATCTTTGATATGTACAAAACCATACTTGTTTTTTTAAGAGATACATACTGAGGTATTTAGAGATGGGATGTTATGATGTTTACAATTTACTTTCAAGTGCTTCAGCATTAAAAACAATAAAGTGAGTTGACAGGAAAAGAAACAAGATAAAATATGTAAAACATATACACTTAATGCTCAAGTTGCAATATGTAGCAACAAGTGGTTGGAATGTTACAAAGACATCGGTGCTACAGGAGAAGAACATCATAGGGAAATTACCTAGATGGGGGCACAGGAGGTCAGATTTTTTCTCTGAAGAATGCTTCCTGGAGGAAGCCATGTGTAAGTCGAGACCTGAAAGACAGTGTGGTAGAGAAGGTGGCTCCCAGTGATCTTGACGATTAGCAAATTAAGAAGTATCATGATTTTGACCTTTTAGGTAAAGCACTAGCTAGGAAAATGCCCCAAATCAACTCAGTTAACAAATATTATTTACTGAGGCTTGTTAGTTGCTGCCTAGGCCATGGTAAATACTTACAAAATCTCACAGCAACTCTTTATTTTACAAATAAAGAAGCTGAAGTTATGAGAAGTCAAGTGTCTTGCCCAGGATTACACAGCCAGTAGTTGACAGAGCCAGGACTAGAATCCTGATCCCACTTACTCCAAAGTCTGTTAGCAACTGCTATCCATACTGCCTGTGAGATAGCCAGCAGGTGTATCCGGCCAGGTGCTCTCTGTTCCTGAGATCTCTTTAAATGTTTCGAAGATCAGTATATCAGGTAAGGAAGGATATAGCTGCACAGTACAGTAGACAGCGCTCGCCTTACGGGTGAAGGAACACTTGACTAGGAGCTGGAGATTCAGTGAGGAAAATAGTCTTTGTAAAGTATTCACAGTCTAGAGGAAAGAGGAAGAAAGATGTATTAGCATATGCTATCTTTCTGATTCGGGAGAGAGTCGGGATTAAGCAGTCCCCAACTGCCTGTGCTGTGAGATACATCTGTGCCTGAATCCTGCCTTTGCCTCTTATCAGCTGTGTGAATGTTACCTTGCACCAGTCATGCAATCTCTCCAAGCATCAGTTTCCCCATATGTAAAATGGGGACAATGTGTCTGCCTTGCAGGGCTGTTGAGGGGATTAAAAATAGTGTATGCAAAGTACCTACCGGTGCAAAGTACCGGTTTAAGATAGGTGTTCAAAATAGCAGTTATTAATAAGAAAAGCTTGATTCTGCATTGGAACCACTTCTCAAGAGTCACTTCTGAAGAGTCACTTCACAGCCAGAACTTAGAGCCCTGATGATATTAATTAGTCTTAAGCCAACATTGTCTCTTCACCTCACTTTGATATCCTAAGTTTTAGGATCTATAATTCAATTGCTGCCACTTGGGCAAGGATGGTATCTGTTTTTCTGTTCTGTACAGCTATGCACATTTTCAGTATCCTAAGAGTGATCAAGCTTTGACTACAGGAGAGTCCATTCAATCTCTTAAAAGATACATTGAGTCTCTCTAATTCTCTTTTCATATTGAGTCAGTAAAACAGTTCACTGTAGACACAGTTCAGATCAGATATTTGCAATATGTTTTGTATAACTATTGAGTGCAAAACTCCCAAATTTCAAGGACATGTTGATGTGAGTAAACTATAGTAATGAAACAATGAAATGATTATATATATATAATCATATACATATGATAAATATACAGTCATGCACCATATAACAATGTTTTGGTCAACAATGGACCACACATATGACAGTGGTCCCATAAGATTAGCACCATATAGCCTAGGTGTGGAGTAGGCTATACCATTGAGGTTTGTGTAAGCACACTCTATGATGTTTGCACAGCAATGAAATTGCCTAAGGACACATTTCTCAGAACATACCCCCATAGTTATACATATGTATATACACCTGCTCTATATGTTTAAAAATAAGATAATACAATAAGATATGAATATAATAAATATATAGAAATATAAATAACATAACTATCAAATAAAACGTTCATTACATCTTCAATGAGTTTCTTCCATTCATTCAAATTGAGTTTGTTTTCATCTTTTATATATGCCAGTGACTCGCTTTCTATAAAGTACCCATTTTGAGTGTTTTTTTCAGTAGTGGGAAGTAGTTTGTCATGAGACATGTACGGCAGTATTATTTTTGGGATAGTGTGCCAAGACTTGGGGACGCATGCGGATGTTGAAAAAGGGATCTAACCTCCCACTGTTAGTCAGACTCCAGTTTGTTCGATTATATTTATATATTTATATTTAGTTATATTTAGTTATTTTTAGTTTAGATGGTTATATTTAGTACAATTTTAACCATCCTTCCCTTCTCCAATTGCTCATGCTCAGAACTGTGTTCATCCCTTATCACATTTTGTCATAATTCATTGATTTTGAATATTTAACTGGGATTCAGTATAGCATGGTGTTTACCGAAACATAATTCACATACAATAAAATTCACCCTTTAAAGTGTACAATTCAATGGGTTTTAGTATATTCACTAAATTGGGCAATCATTACCACTATCTAATTCCAAAACATTTTCATCATCCAAAAAGAAATCTCATACCCAGTATAGTCATCCCCTCACCTCCTGGAAACCACTAATCTGCTTTCTGCCTCTATGGATTTGCCTATTCTGGACATTTCATATAAATGGAACCATATAATATGTAGCCTTTCACGTCTGGCTTCTTTCACTTAGCATAATGTTTTCAAGGTTCATCCATGTTGTAGCATGTATCAGCACTTCATTCCTTTTTATGGCTGAATAATATTCCTTTGTATAGATATATCACATTTTTTATCCATTCATCACTCGGTTGACATTGGGGTTGATTCCACTTTTTGGCTATCATGAATAATGCTATGAACATTTGTGTACAAGTTTGTGTGTGGATGTGTTTTCAATTTTCTTGGATCAAGGTATTTGAGAACTGGGCTTTGCTGTCACACCACCTTGGGTTTAAGGCCAGGCTCTGCTATTTACTAGCTGTGTGAACTTGGACGAGTTACTTAACTTCTCTGTGCCTCAGTTTCATCCATAAACTGTGGCTATTCATAGTACCATCTCTTAGTGTTTACAAGCCTAAGAGATAATACATGGAAAGTACTTAGGACAGTGCCTGGTATATATGGTTAGGTCTGAATAAAATTTACCTATTATTTTAATATTTTGAGCTCCTTAAGATAGAGTTCATCTTCATTGTGCCTTTGAAACCTCAGAGCCTAAAATTTTTTTCTTTAATAACAAGAGAAATAAATATTCAGAATTCCTTCTGGATATCACGGTGTGCTAATTTCAGACAACGCATTTTGAAATTGAAGGACAGATGCTTTAAACTGTAAATTGCAGAAAAGGGTTGCCTTCCCAACTTATCTTAATATAGTAACTTAAAACACTCAGCCTGCAACTAACCATTTAATACAAGTTAGGAGGTACTCTTGTAGTCAGTAACATATTATTCAATAACAAGGCTATAATCCGGTGGCGGCTTAAGACTCTTGATTCTGAAAAGCTGGGAAATAGCTCATTTCCACAACAACTCTGTGATTGGTTTAGGCGCGACCCAGGTCGATTTTTGATTGGTTCTCGCAATGGAAATGGTTTCGGCCTGAGCCAATATGGCCAGTATGTGGCAATATGGCTCCACAATTGGCTTTCCTGGAAGTCGGCAGACACGTGGCTACCGCAGGCCGGGCAGTACGTGGGAGGACCTAGTTTCGCTTACCGCGAGAGGGCGCCGGCCGTTCCTCGTGGCTAAAGTCTCATTTCCCATAAAGCCTCCGAGCGACCAATCAACTGGCTGTCTCCATACCGCTTTCAAAGTCGGCGGGCCCTTTCACCAATAGTGAGGCAGATACCCTCAGGTCGAGGATTGATGGAAAGCTTTACCAATCATCTCATAGGTCTCCGCTATCTCCGCCTCTCTCGCACGAGATTGACGATTCGTCCGACCAATAGGGGACGCCGGGTCGGCGGGTGGATAAACGCGGCCCTCTGTAATGGCGGAGCGTGGTGGGGACGGGGGGGACGGTGAGCGATTCAATCCGGGGGAGCTAAGGTAAGGGGCGCTGCCTTTCCTCACATCGCGCCACGCTGGGGTTCTAGAGGCTAGGCCTGCCGCGCGGAGGTCCGGCGTGGAGGGCGGGCAGAGGAGCCGCGGCGGCTCGGGGCCGGGACCGCATGGGGTTAGAGAAGGGGGAAGGGGAAGGTGGCTTGAATGAGAGAGCCGGGCCGGGGCTGGGCCGCGGCCTCTTGCGCCTTCTCTGGGCGCTTCCTGCGGTTTTCGCGGGGCCCCGGCGCCTCTCGCGGCCCGTGGTCCAAGGCCCGGGCCGGGCCCGGCGTTCCCGCCTCGGGGCCCCGCCTCAGCCGCGTGCCGCCTCCGTCTCGGCCGACCTCAGCCTTCCTCCCGGCTGCGAGCCGGTCGCCGCGGGCCCAGTTTCCCTCCTCGGCGCCCCTCCTCTCCGCAGTGACTCCCCGGACCCCCACCCCTGCTGGCTCAGCCTTCTCCGCTCCCTCCGCGGCCTTTGGGGGTCCCCACGTTTGCCCCGTCCCTCCTTCCCCGCATCTCTTGCCTTTTTAAAATTTTTTTTAAAAAAACTTCGTGTGGCTCTTCCTCCTCTCGTCCCTTTCTTCCTTATCCGGTATTTGTGATTAACAGCAGCAGCCGCCGCCGTCTATTACACGCTTCTCGGTGCCAGTAGGCCCTTTACTTAGAGTTGTCTCATTGCATCCTCACAACCACCCTTGGGAGCGGTTCGTGGTCTCCTTTTGCAGGCCACAGACCAGAGCCATCTTCAGTTAAGTTATTTGCTCATCTTACAGGTGAGGAAACTGAGCCTCGTAGAGGTTGACGATGTAGAACAAGGTCGCATAGGTGAATTGTGGCTCCAGGAAGTGGTTTGAACCCAGGCCTTCGGGCTCCAGAGCCTGCGATCGCGATCGCTGTTCTATTAGTCTACTCAGCCATTGCCCTAAAGAGGGCAGTGACCTTCCTTTCCCTGGTTTCTCAATGCCTCTGGAATTTGTAGTTAAGATTTGATAAGTGAAAGTGTCTTGGAAAAATCTTGAGCCATTGGTTTTTGAGGAAAAACAGGTACTCAGCTTTATGTATAGTGAATACCTTTTTTTTTTCCCCCTGCATAGGAAAAAATCTCATTTCAGATGTTTCAGCTCCCCTTCTGAATCGTGCCATTGTCAGCATTTGAAAATGAAAAAGAGCAGTGTAGGTTATGAGCACTCTAGTGTTGTCTGGAGCTCAAGGTGAAATTGTTTAAGGAAATGGGTATTCTTTTTCAAGGTTTTAGGGAAAACATATCTTTTCGGTTCTGAATTATCACACACAAAATCCTTACTTTGGCAGGAATGAAATCTTGGCTTATTTCAGAGATGAATCTCAGATCCTTTAAACCCCGTATGTACACCTCAGTAGCGAGTGATCTAAGTGCGTTGTCAGGGTCGTTCAATATTAGTGGTGGACGGTTTATTCCTGATTCTGATCTCAAGGGGTTACCTAGCTAGTCTCATATGGATTATCTGGGAACATTACTTTGAATTTTAGAGAGTATCTTTTTTCATCTTTACAATGAGTAGCCTTTTAGACTTTGTTAATAGTAGTCTGGACTTTGTTGCAAAACTGATTTGAATAGGGCTTTGAATTAGGTGTTGGGTTGCAAATATTTTTACCTTGGCCTCTTAGGTTGGAAGTTGCTTCCAGAGCGTATTGTATCCACCTGTGTTTTAGCATTTCTCATGGCTTAAGAGAAATTGGGTGTTCATGTGGCCTCTTTGATGGCAGAAATTTGGGCTTAGTTTTTCTATTTATATCCTGACTGTATTTCATGGTGTGTTTAGCATAGAGCCTGGCAAATAAGGTGTTCAGTGGATATATGGTAAGTAAATGAATATAGGAGATTTAGAGGTGGGTTGCTTATTGGATCCACGTTTATTGAGTGTGTGCTATGTGACAGTTACTGACCTAGGTGCTGGCAGGAGAGCCTGGAACCAGATCAAAAACCTTTGTTCTTGAAGAGCTTCCGTGCCAATTAAGATTGATCTGAATTCCAAACTAAACTAACCACATCAAATGAGGAAATCAGCTTGCAAATGTGAAAAGACTTACGCAAGGTCACCAAGTAATTGGCAGGGTCTGGATTAAAACCTAGGTGTCCTCACTTACAGTCTACTACGTAGTTTGCCTCCCATAGATCAGTAGTGTCTTTCCATTATTGCCTGTCCTCTTCAAGTATTTGCAGTCTTGTCTATACCATTGGGGAGATTGTGTATCTGGATAGAGTACTTCTAGAGAAATATATTTGCTCTTGTAAAAAAATTTTTTTGTGTTTCTGTTCATGCAAGTAGGCTTCTGTTTTCTGAAAATGTTGAAAGTGGTAGGAATGCAAATAACCTACAGTAGACAGAATTTATTCAGAGATCCCAATGCCATCCATCCCTTTATGTTTGAGGGCCGTTAAGATAACTTTTAGAGTCATATTTGTATAGATCCTTTACCCAGGGCCTTTGTTTACCTACTAATACTTTATGAATTAAGATGACAAGGTACTTATAATCTAAATTTCCTCAACTATAAAATAGGAATAAGAATACGCTGGTGTTACCACAGCCTAGCTGCCTTAAACAAGTTATTTTTCTGTGCCATAGTTTCCTCTTTAAAAATGAGGAATCGGTTAAAAATGTGCCATCGTTTCCTCTTACCTTACTGGGTTGTTGTGAGGATTAAAAGAGTTAGTACAAGTAATATCCATATAACTGTGCCTCGTATATAGGAATTACCCAGTATTCACCTTCATTGTTAAAACAATAATATCTGAACGCCTACATCCTGAGCCCTGGGATGCACCGCAAACTATATGCTAGTGGGTAGAGATAATACAAAAGTAAACAAATAAGTGAGAGATTTCTTCAAAGCATTTCTCACAATTGAAAACTCAAATTGGGTAATGAGCCAGAGAGGGGCTGGGGGAGGCTAGGGGTGGGGAAGGAGTTTGAGGTGACATTTGAGCTGAGGCTGAATAATGAGAAGGAGCTAGTTATATAAAGATCTGGGGAAAAGCAGGCCAAACAGAGAGAACAACAAGTGCAGAGGCTTCAAGATAATGAACTTGAAGTATTTGATGGCAAAGAAGCCTATAGTCTATAGAGAAGTCAACAAAAGCCAGGTTATATAGAACCTGATAATAATTATAATAATAATCATAGTTAACACTATTACTAATATTAATACCATTTAACACTTACTAATACTATTACTATACTAATGTTATAGCAACAGTGCTAATAGCTAATACTTAAATAGAGCACTTATGTGCTAGGCACTGTTCTAAGTACTTTATTAGCTCATTTAATCCTCACTCAGGTTCTGGTAGGCAGTGTGTGTGAATGAAGCCGTGTTTGTGATGGAGCAGTGTATGTGAAGAGCTCAGCACATGAGATCCAACATCTGACATTAGAAAATGGCAACTTCAGGCTGTTGGTGGAGGAAATTACATGGATTTTATTACCATTTCAGGGGCAGACTTTTGAAAGCCATCTAGTCACATTGACTATGAAGTGCATTTTACAGGTAGAGCACTGTGCTAGGTGTGGGGGGATGAAAGTGATGGTAGTTAAAGTAATTTACTATACCAGGTACTATCCTAAATGTTTCATGGGGATTATCTCATTGAGCAAAGATATGAGATAGGTTTTATTTCTACTCCCTCGCTCATTTGCATCTGAATATATTCAGGCTCAGAAATTATGTAACTAGCCTGACAATAAAAGGCAGAGCCCTGATTTGACTTTTTCGTGATTCTAGAGGCTAAACGCTTAACTTCGAGCTATAACTAGGAAGTGTGAAATTCTAAAGAAAGAAGTACTGTAGATTTTTTGAAAAGGGAGAGGCAGACTCAGAGGAAATCTAAGATTAAGGTACATTGTTAACTCGAGGCTGAAACAGTATATCTTTCCTTGGTTAACTTTTTTTTTTTTGTCCTAAGGGTTAAGACATGCCTTTCAGTAACAGTGGCTGTGTGTCTTTTGGGAGTGCATATAATTTGAAAAAGACTGATTAGTCTGATACTGTCCATACTCCTTTTTTGCAGTCACTGATTTTAACTCATACTTTATAACCTTGAGTGTAGGATAATTTACAAATTTGCTTAAATGGTCTTGGTATAGTAGTTCTGGAGTTGTTTACAATCCTAGTCTTCTCTTAGGGGGCAAATTGGTTCTTTATTAGGATTTTTTGTGTGTGTCAAAATTGAGCTGTAATGTGGAAAATATAGAGAAAATTTCAAAGGGTAGTCTTAAGCAGACAGTTGAAAAATATAGGAAAGTTGGAAGAGTCTGGTGAGGAGAGAGTGTAAGAATGATTATCTTCAAATATACATTAGGAATATAATTGTTAATCTTGAGCACAGAAATGTAAAAATTGTGTAATGGAGAGATTTATAGTTGCTATTGGGAAGACTGTGATAGGTGCTCAGTAAATTGTTGCAAATTATAGTAAAAATAATTTTTATGCGTACCTACGTACCCTATTTATAAGGTAGCTTAGGTACAGTATCTCTTAGGTATTCATTGGTTTATTCAACAAATATTTATTGAGCCCCATTATGTACAGACCTAACTATGTGCTGAGGATATAAGGGTGAACAGGACAGACAGAATTCCTACTCTAAAGGGGCTTAGATAGGCAGCATGGAGTGTTGAGCCGTTTGCCAGTGTTTGAATCCTGGCTTTACCTCTGAACCAGCTGTGTGGCCTTGGGCAAGTTACTGTGTGCCTTAATGTCCTCATGTGTAAAATGAGGTTGATAATAGCATCTATCTCCTAGGGTTGTTATGATGATTAAATGACTTCGAAAGAGCCTAGAGCACTGCCTGGCATGTAGTAAGCACTTTTAAGAGTTAGTGATTTTTTCAAAAAAGCACTTTTGAGAGGAGATAGATAATACTACCTTATGTGATGTTATTTATTATTTAAATGCTGTGGAGAGATTAAACTGGATGTTTAGCTAGAGATTAAAGGGTGGGATGGCGTGCAGTGTAGGGAAAGACTGTCCCTTTAGATAGAGAATCCTAATGGTCTCTTAAGCTGCCACCCCTCCCCTCATAAAAACTTTGTGTATTTGGAAGTAATTTAGAATTTACTAAAAAGTTTCAAAAATAAAGATAGTGTACTTAGTGTTAATATTTTACCTCTTCTGCTTTATTATTTGTATGTGTGCATACTCTGTTATTCTGAACCATTTGAGGGTAAGCTACATGTACCATAGCCCTTTACCCCTAAATACTTGTGTGTATTTTCTAACAACGGAGATATTCTTTTACTTAACTACAGCACAGTTATCAACTTCATAAATTTACAGTGATACGGTACTTGAACCTCTTGTCCATATTCCAGTGTTGTCCATTAATCCAATATGTCCTGTCTAGCATTTCTTCCCTCTAGTACAGGATCTGGTCCAGAGTTAGTATTGTGCTATCATGTCTCTTGAGCCTCCTTTAATCTAGAATATTTCCATAGCCTACCTTTGTCTTTTCGGTATAACATTGGTGTTTCTGAAGAATATGGCCCCTGTTCCCTCCTTTTTAACAGAACATTCCTCATTTTGTGTTTGTCTAATATTTCCTCATTATTAGGTTGAGGTTATACATTCTTGCCTGGAATAGGTGAATTGTGTCCCTCTCAGTCACATGAGGTACCTTTGTCCTTTTTAGATGATATTAATTTTGTTCTCCTGGTCAGGGTGTTGCCCAACTTCCATATTAGTTAGTGTTTTTTTTTTTCATCCTCCCTTGCTTCTATAAGTAACGTGGGGAGACATTTAAAGACCATCCAAATATCCCCCTCATCCAATTTCCTCCTAGATTTGGTATCCGTTGATCTTCTTACTGATGCACTTTTTACCAGGATGGTTGCAAAATTATGACTTTCCAACTCCACTTACTCTTAAGGGCCTTTTAAATTCGGTGTAATTAGAGATCAGTAGCTACATTCTGGTAATTTTGAGAAAGAAAAATTTATTCTTTGCTTTCCCACACAGGATGGCTCAACAGCAGGCCTTGAGGTTTCGAGGCCCTGCTCCCCCACCAAATGCAGTGATGCGAGGCCCACCACCTCTCATGCGACCTCCTCCGCCTTTTGGTATGATGCGAGGCCCTCCTCCACCACCTCGGCCCCCCTTTGGACGTCCTCCTTTCGATCCTAATATGCCGCCCATGCCGCCTCCTGGAGGGATTCCTCCACCTATGGGCCCTCCACACCTCCAGGTAAAGAATGTAGAGGTTGCAGTTTCTTTGTTGGCATTAGTACCAATGTTATATATGAGTTTTGCCTTAAAAGCTTGTGTTCTTAGTTTCAGTTTATAGGGAAATGGGGGCTAAAGAGAACATCCATATATTAATGTGTTGCTCCAAAAGCAGTAGTAACAGTAATTAGTATAGAAATTCAGAATTGGAATTTACATGGTTATAGAAAATATACATATAAAACTATTATTGAATAAGATAGTTCTTACCTGCCTTTATCTCTGAGATTGTCTTTAGTAATCTGTCTTCTTTAAGAGAAATGAAGTTTGAAATCTTAATGTACAGAGTGGAGGATGTTTATTTGTAATGATACATGTTGCCAATAAGTATAAATATGTATGCATATATGTTCCTGAGCAATTCTCCTGAGCAGTTCTCCTTAGAAGTGATGCCTAGGATGGAATCTAGAAAGTGACAACAAACACTTTTTGTAAGCACCATATTTGCATTTTTTTCTCTCTCCTGAAAAAAAATGTTGGGTTATTTTACAATTTTAGAAATAGAATTATTGTAGGATTTCTTTAAATAAAAACTTTTCTGATATTTTAACCTGAGGCATACGTATATCCCCCTCTAGTGTATGTAGACTAGGTTATTGTCTGAAATGAAGTCACGAGAGTGTCAGCTCTCAAATGACTACACTTTTGAGGTTGTATTCTTTTTGTTTGAGTATGTATCTGTGTTTTCTTAGTTTATCAAGCCTGTACAGTTCTGAAACCAAATAAATATAGTGGTATCTCGTCTGCCTTCCATGAGCTTAAATATTCAAGAAGGAACTTAGTAAAAATAGAAAAAGCTGGCGTACTATTTAAGTGATGTTAGCTTTGCTTAGATAGGGTTATACTTATGGAAAAGACACAAGGTTTTAATACTTTGCTTAATTTTATTGCCTTCCTAGTAATGATAGCTCCTTTCCCCCTTAAACACATTGTTAAATGGTTTTATATTTTCTTTAAGATTAGAATAAAAAAATAGCTTTTTGACCCACTGACTCTGGTATAACTTGTTACATGTGAATTTATTCTAATATGTGCCTTTAATAGTTAAACCTACTTGCAGAAAATTATAAATTGTAATGGACTGATGTAACCTGCTAATGGAAATATATCAAATGTTGTAATGTGATACTTTCTAGTGTTGTGATGCTTTTCTTGGTCCTGATGGATAATTGTGTGGTTTTACATTAAATCCAAGTGATTTCCAGTTAATGGTGCATGAGACATATTTAGGGTAGATATTTTATAGAACATGGGTGTGTGTGCTGATGCTTGAGAGACACTAAACTAAATCCAAAACAAACCTGGAGTACGGGAAAGAAAACTTTTAGGAAAATGAAATACAGTTTCACATTGTTAGCGTAGTGTCAAATCTGTTATCCAGAGTAAGGTGCTTTGGATAATTAAATTTTAATGTTACTTGTAGATTATAGAGGAAATCTTTTAAATCCTTGTTCAAAATCTGTTTTAAAAATGTCAGGCCACTTCTGCTTTAGTAAGATATAGCCGTTACAGTTCAGTTGTTTGGTTTGGGATCTTGTGTTACATCAGCAATCACTGAAGAAAGACAGTGAAGCGATTGTCAGAGATGGGATTGAATCAGTAGTGGCACCAGGACCATTTTTTTAAATTGTAATATATACCATTTAAATTCTTATTTTCCACTAAAAGTAAAATATTTTACTGTACCTTTGAAACTTACTGATGTTCACGTCTTTGATGAGGTACATTATTATTATTTGAAAAATAGAAAATGATGAATATTTTCCTAGCTAATACTTTTTTCCTTGTAGGAAAAGAAAAGGGTATCTCGTTTTTCCTTTTTAGTTATTGCTGTGTTACTTATAAAATGATTCTCTTGTGGTTGGTTCCTTTTGTAGGTGAGCTGTGGTGTGCTGGTGTTAAACAATATGTAAAAATCAGTTTTTTTCTTTTTGAAAGTAATCCACTGCCTAGTTTATGAAGAATAAAGCAAAAGTCACCCATAGTGCTATAAGCCAGAGATGGCTACTCTTAGTATTTTGAGGTATTTCTTTCCAGAAGTTTAGTAATCATTTTTATTACAGAGAAGCTTTGCTTGCACAACCTAGATGAATGTGTTATTGTCCATTCAAATTGACTATAAAACTAGTGTCTCTTATAGTTCTTTACTTTTGGGTAGAATTTAGTAATAATTTGAAGGAAAAAAGATAGATACAAGTGACCATTATTGTTCTTGTGAATTAACAGAGACCACCTTTCATGCCTCCACCCATGGGAACCATGCCTCCTCCTCCGGGTATGATGTTTCCACCAGGAATGCCTCCTGTGACTGCTCCTGGTACTCCAGCACTGCCTCCTACTGAGGAGATATGGGTTGAAAATAAAACTCCAGATGGGAAGGTAAATTATAAAATATATTTAGGTTATCATCTCTTTGGTGACAGAAGAGTAAAACTTAAGAGTTCTGGCAGATTGAGATCAGGGACTGTATCCTTGCTAATTAACAGTGAGCCTTGAGTAAGCACCAGGTGGGGTAGAACTCCAGGAAAGGTTCACTGGATTGGGCCTCTGTGCAGAAATAAGGTTGCCTGGAGTGCTTACATACATTGACCTGTGATTCTGGAAGCTTGTATTTTAAATGTGTGTCGTGGGTCCCCAAAATAACTCTCAGGTTGAGTGTTCGCTAGGAGAACTGACTATATGCAGGACTAAGCATATAGTTGTACTCACAGCTAAGATTAATTGCAGTGAAAAGATAGAGAGCAAAGCCAGGAAACAGAAAAAGGTGCATAGGGCAAAGTCTGGAGGAAATGAAGCACAAGTTTCCAAGAGTCCTTTCAGTGGAATCACTTAGAAAGGGAATTGTGACTACGTGTGAGGTGTTGTCTACCAAGGGAGCTTGTTGGACTGGTCATGTATCTGTTGCCATCTGCCTAGCACATACCCAAATTCCAGCAACCCAGAAGGAAGGCAGATATTTAGCATAAACTGCATTGTTTGCGTAAACAGTTTAGGCACAGCAAGCCGTTCCTGCCCATTAGGGAATTGTGGTAACCCCCCTCCCGAGATCCAAGTACCCGGACTCCAGCCAAGGGCCAGCTTTGCAAGCAGAGCTTTCTAAGGATACCAGTCTCAGGCCTGCTATATTAATTTTCTGCACAAAATATAACCTTGGTTTTCCTTTTTTGGTGTGTGTTAAAAATATCGTATGCTTATTATAGAAAATTAGGGGAAGAGGAGAAGGGAGGGAAAAATTACCTAGTCCCATAATATATGAACAGCCAATGTTGATGGACTTTCTCTTTTCTACATTTTTTTTTTAACTGTTTAAGAGAAAATGTTGTTGCATTAGCATTTTGTTAGTGATAATTGACATTCCGTGATACCAGTGATTTTGCTTCCTCTGCAGGTTTATTATTACAATGCTCGGACACGTGAATCTGCATGGACCAAGCCAGATGGAGTTAAGGTTATTCAGCAATCAGAACTGACACCTATGCTTGCAGCCCAGGCACAGGTTCAGGCCCAAGCCCAGGCCCAGGCCCAGGCGCAGGCTCAGGCACAAGCACAAGCTCAAGCGCAGGCCCAGGCCCAGGCGCAGGCCCAGGCCCAGGCCCAAGCTCAGGCGCAAGCACAGGCACAGGCCCAGGCCCAGGCGCAGGCTCAGGCGCAGGCGCAAGTGCAAGTGCAAGCACAAGCAGTAGGAGCTTCCACCCCTACGACCAGTAGCCCAGCACCTGCAGTGTCCACTTCAACATCATCATCCACCCCATCCTCCACCACTTCTACCACAACAACTGCCTCTTCGGTTTCACAGACAGTATCAAGTGAGTACCAGTCAGTATGTGTTTCTGTTTAGGGGCCACAGAGGTGGACAAGTAGGGACTGCATTCCAAAATTATCCTAGCATTTCAGGTGTTGTCCTTGATATTATTTAAAATACATTTTGACTTTTGAGTTAAAGAGGAACAGAAATTTACATTCGTAGAAGAAAGTTTCTGCCCACTTGGAATTTGTGAAGTTAAGCTGGGGAAGTGCAGTTACCTATTTAACTTGACCAACAGTAATGCTGTCTGCTGTGGCGTTTGCAAAATAAGTGTAATTCTTGGCCCCTACCTTACAGAACTTCCAGTTTTTCTAATTGAGGAAGCAGGAATAATACATGTGAAACAATTAGAGAATAGTGTGCAAAATTATACAGTGAAGATAAAAGATGTAAGAATTCAAGAAAATGGAGAGAGAAGTGGGTGGACTATATGGATGTTGAGGTTGATCATGAAGCATGAGTGGTAGGATCTGAGTAGGTTCAAAAGTAAAGAGAGGTCTTTCAGGTAGGGGGGAAGAGCATAAACAGAGGCCAGGAAATGAGGATAAATGTGTTTATGGGATTGCTAAGAAACTCTTCTGAGGTGGGAAGGTTTATATAGGTTAATAGATTGGGTAAGAGTGAGACGAGATTATGAAGAGTTTTAAGAACCAGGCAAATGGGTAAGACAGATGGCCAGTAGGGGTCCTATATAAATGCAGTGTTCTGGAAGATTTTTCTGGCGCTTGTGTTTTGGATAGTGTTGAAATCAGGGAAACTTATTAGGAACTTTTCAACAATCTTGTTTAGAGGTGGGTAGGTCCTAAAATGAGACACAGGCAGATGAAATGGGGAGTTGAGATAGAAGCAATTAGAAAGGTAAGAGAATTTTCAGGTGAAGTCACAGGCCCAAAGGTTAGATCTTTTCTGAAAAAATGAGAGGTGATTAAAGTAGATTTCAGGAATGAGGAAAGAAGAATCTGTTAATTTGCCTAAAAAATTATCATTGATACTTATATTACTAGTTCTGGTTTTTCGTTGTTTTTTTTTTTTTTTTTGGTATGTGTATGTTGTTTCTTATTCTACAGGCTGAGATTGAGCCCAAAAATATTTAAATAATGATTTTATTGATTTGATTATTTGTTATACTGGTATGAAAATATGTAGTTATCCCTATAGGGTGATTATAATTTGGGTTATTTTGCTACCTGGATGACAGATGAGAATAAGAAAAAAAAAGGTGGTCCCTTCTACCGCCCCAGTAACTTCAGGGACTTGGGAATTATTGGTGTCTATTACCCTGTAGGAAATAGGTATATGAGAGAAATTTAATCATAGTAGAATCAAATTTTATTTTATCTTATTGATATAAGAATTATCTAAAGAAGTAAGGTACATGTAACATGGAGGCAGTTTTTTAAAAGCTCTACTTTATATTTTTCAGACAGCTTGCGGGAAATGTGCTTAATAGGAAGATGTAAATAATGCTTTACAAGTGTTTTCTTTCATAGGCAAGGTGAATTCTGACTTGGAAGTACAGCAGTGATACTAGCTACCTGCTTGCAGGTCTTTTCCTTTTTATGGGCTAGTGCTTCTAAAGCTTGTCTGGCAGGGCAGAGAGCTGCCAGTTTTTATGGGGTACCTGAGGTGGTAATGGGAGAAGGGGATTAATAACAGCAGTGCGGTTCTCTTTGGAGGCTCCCTGTTGCTTCTATTTTGTTCTCTGCCTTCTTAGGAAAGAGAAATAGTAGTACTTTGTTTAAAGGAAGGTGGGTAGCTAGATACTTTGACTATCCTGTACATATTCCATTTCTACATCAGAGTGGTCTGTCAGTCCTCTAGCTATCTTGTGATTATCAACTATTCTATTCAGAAGTTCCATTTGTCATCTTTTGTATTGCCCTTCAGTGATTGGAAGACCTTTATTCCAAGAACGGAATAGCGAAATCATCTTCCTTTTACTGCCTTTAAACATCAACTTTGATGTCGTCTTTCTGAGTATTCCTGATGTCTGTTTTTATTTCACCTGATTCAGTGTCATGAAGTGTTACCATACTACAGTCTTAATATAGCTCCATTTATTATAGTCACTTATCCTTTTTAGTTAAGATCTGAGGCTGGATTAGTAGTATATTTTGAGGCCTAGTGTTTCCCTAGTTATTTTAGCAAATGGAGCTAGTAGGAATTTACCCGCTATTAAGTCCTAGCTACCATCCTCCCGGTTTCCCATTTAACTCTTTTATTGCCTTTATCTCTTTCCTCTCGTGACTCACAGCCACACATCAAATTCAGAAAATCCTGTGTCAGCAGGAGGAATGGGTTGAGTGAATACTTTTTGCCATCTCCATTGGTGTTCCTTTCCACTTAAGATTTGATGCCTTTTTAACTCATTATTTTATTTTCCTGACTAAAGTACTTGGTATCATAATTTTAGTAATATATTTAAATACTATTAACCATAATATTTTTAAAAATCTAATTCTGTGAACTGTAGTATAGACCTGTGGATCACTGGGGTAAAAATTAAGGAATTTCTATTTTAACCCCAGTTGAGCATGAACTCATTTTATTTTGTGGAAGCTGTGAAAAATGCTGATGAAATCCTACTTCTCAGGGAGGTTGGGAAGAATAACTAGATATGTTTTCAGCCATTACAGCAGATTACAAATGCTAAGTGATATATGTATGGGACTGGGCAAATGTTGCATGTAATTTGTATTTTTCACACTGTTATAAATTATATTAATATGATACTGTACCCTAAGGCTAGGTCTATGCTAGACCAACAATTCATTCCTGGGCCCCTGAAGATACTTGTTTGGCCCTGCTGTCTATTTAGCCAAGGTGAGTCCCTCATTAACAAGTATGAAATTGCTCACATCTTCCCAGCCTAAGTGAGTTTTTCATTATTAGGAACTGAAAAAAGATACTGACGAATTTTGTTGTCAGTTGGATTATTGGGTGGTTTGTATTAAACAGTGTGCTTTCCCTTAGAATAAAATTGATGTAAAGATTGGGAAAGCACTGTTTTATTTCATTTAGTTTGGTAAACTCGTTCTTAGTTCAATACAGATAGAGTTTGACATTTTTCTCTACATCGAGAAGATGATGAACTATTTGTTACCAGTGAATTACCACAGTGAATTTTGTTTGGAACTAGATGAGTTATGAATAAATAACAGAAATATTTTGTAATATTTGAGAACTGAAATGTTTTTGTAATTATGAAATATGAATTTTATTTTTGGGTCACAGTTTCAGTTTAAATGTGATTACTAGGGATTAAATGTTTTATTTTTTTGATACTTAAAAATAATGTATTAACAGAACCAAATTATCCTGAATTCCACATTCTCCTGGTCTCTCACACTGGAAACTTGAGGGGTTTTTTTTCTTTTTTTACCTTTTAATTTTGAAATAATTATAGAGAAACCCAAGTGGTTTTTGACTCCCTTTCTTCATATCCAGGCAGTCATTAGTGGTTGCGTATCTTTTCTCTCTATTCTTCCTTGGTTGGACAATTCCAGATATGTTAGAATTGGTTTTCTCACTTCTGTTCTTCTTTTCTTCCCCTGCATCTACCAGGTTAATTCATCAAATGAACACTGATTATTATTCTTCCATACAGAAACCTTCATTCTGCCTCCCCCACACCCCTTTTACATTCATAAAGCTACACAAATATTTGTGAATGCCTTCTAATAAAAATTTCAAACTCTAATGAAGCACATGTAATAAAAGTGAAAGATATGCATAGATGTAACGAGTTAATGCATTTTGTTGTGCATTCTTCTAGATCATTTCTCTACATTTACATACCCAGTAAGGTGCAAACTCTTTAGCCTTCTGTTCAGGGCTTTCTGTTTTATGCCTCTGGCCTACCTTTGCAGCCATAACTCACTGGTTCTGTTGGTATGCCTTGGGTTTTACTAGCTGACTGCTTGCCTTCTATTTTCTAAACAATTCCTTCTTGTCCTCTACTCTTTGCTTTTACTCGCTTTTCCCACCACTTGCTTATTTTCTCCTTCCACTTCCTCATTTTCCTTGTTGCCATCCTAATCTTTCAAGGCCTATCATCACAGTATAAAACGTTCTGTACCCTCTCACAGTTAGAAAAATGGTCTTTGGTTCTTGATTTACACTCCTATACATTTATCTCATTTCACTTTGTGTTTTAGTTATTTTTGCATTTCATTTAACTGACTGTTTTCAAGCTTCTTGAAGGCAGAGACCTTGTTACAAATTTCTTGCGGTGCTTGGAATGGGCCCTTAAATACTTACTTACTGAATGGGTGAATGATGAATGATATAGTAAAATGGTTTATGACGGAGTGATACATATTTTTGTTTTATCTTTTATCAGCACCCACAACACAAGATCAGACCCCAAGTTCTGCCGTTTCAGTTGCTACGCCTACAGTTAGTGTTTCAACTCCTGCTCCTACAGCCACACCCGTGCAAACCGTTCCCCAGCCGCACCCCCAGACGTTACCTCCTGCTGTTCCTCATTCAGTACCTCAGCCAGCAGCAGCAATACCTGCCTTTCCGCCAGTAATGGTACCTCCGTTTCGTGTTCCCCTTCCTGGCATGCCAATTCCACTTCCAGGTAAACTAATAGATTATAATAGTCTTTCCAGCTATGTTTTCATATTGTCAGTTAGTTTGTTCTCATGTGTCTGTTGCATTTGAAATTTGCCTTGAATCTCACCTGTTTGAAATGTTTTTGAAAGATTCATGGCTAACTGCAATATTTTCTCTTCAGTTTTGGTAAATGTCCTTTTTTTGTTGTTGTTTACATGTCTTAAAATTAGAGCCACATTTAAAGCTATATTCATTTTGAATGATGGCCTCAGTGAATTAAAAATGATCTTTTTGTGTAAATATGTTCTAAGTGCAATATTTTTAAGGGATTGAGTCTATAAAGTTGAGAAATCACAAGTCATTAACAATTAACACAGGTTGAGGGATTTATATGTCGTGCACTGTTCGAAGCACTTTGCATATAATAACTCATTTAATTTCCATAACCATCTTTTGAGGTAGGTACACAGACAGGTTAAATTACTTGCCCATGGACACATAGCTAATAAGTGATGGTGTTAGCATCTGAGCCTGGGCACTCCAAATCCAAATACCATGCTCTTAATAGCTTTGTTATACTGGGAAGAAATGTGAGTCACCTGACTATAAAAAATTCATCTAAAATGGAAACCAGAAGTTTCCCTTATACCAATGTGAAGTTAAGTATAACATGCACCATGTAAACACTTAAATAACTATGGTGAATTTGTGTGTTTTTTTGTCTTAGGGGAAATCATTATAACTAGAGAAGGGATTAAGTTTGTGAAGTAGAATTCTTCCTGTACAGATTAAACAGGGATAGTGTTGGGCATCCTATTTTGAATGCATTTGTTGTCAAACACATTTAATCCTTAATCCGTGGTCTGTTCTCCTAGTATTATAGTTGAAAATAGTGATACCTTAGAGATGTCAAGTTCACAGGGCTAATTTGTAGCAAAGATGACTAGGCTTCTTGTTTCCCAGTTTTACATTCCTCCCACTGTCTGTTATTGCTACTTTATTGTACTAGTTTCTGTGTAAGAATAGGGTCGTAATACAGCTATTTCTTGGATTTGCACACATTTTAAATATCACTGTTGCTCTAATTGTCTTTTTTTCTTGTGACCACTTTGAAAAGAACACTTTCAGATGTTACACCATAGCAAGTAAGAAGCCAAAAATTTCAAGAGTTAGTGTTTTTTGGGTAGGAAAACCTTTTACACATTGTTGATGTAGTGTTAATTAAATGCCCAATATGTAACCTTTACGAAACTCGTATCATTTAAAGTAAGAAAACCAAAATGTTCTCTGTATTACTAGGGATTACCCTTTTTCTAAATTAAGTCTAAGACAAGCAGGCGGATACTGTCCTCTTTGGATCTACTTCTTGTAGAAAACTAAGTGATGAATGGAGAAGAGCTTGACTTTCATCGTAATCTCTTACATCTTGGTCTGCTTTGGGGTCAAGTATAGTATCAAGACCAGATCCTGGATTCTGAGTTATCTGAAGGAGCTGGGGTTGTTAATTCTGTAGAGAGAAGATTGAGAGGTAGCATAATAACATTATTGAAGTATTTGAAAGGCTGTCGTCTAAGAGGGCTTTTGTTTTGCTTCAGTTATAGCTCTATTTTGATGTCGTGGTCTTCTCTGACCCTCACCCCGTCATTGGAACAGATGGTGGTGACCATATGACCAAATGAAGTAGTCTTATGAAGTTTGGCAGTAAAAGGCATTTAATAAATGGCAGCCACTACTGACATTTTGTAGGTCACTTGGTAGAGAATCTGAGTTTAGATAATCAGTAAAATTTTGTCCAAGATAACAAGATTCTTTGGAGAGGGAGCTAGTGTTTTATAGAAAGTAATAATATGTGTTTATATTGTAAGGCATCTTTGGTATTAACAGTCATTCATTTTTCCTTTTAATTCAGTCCTCCAAGGTGCTTTAGTGAAAAAGAAAAAGACGACTTTTGGTTTTCGGTACAGTGAGATCTCTCTCTGTTTTTCCTTCTTTATATAAATTTAGCAGCAAGGTGAATCGGAGGGATTTGGATATGATTTATCTTGGAGCCTTAAATTCTGTTTGAAATATCAATGTATGGCTCTAATGAGGATAATTAAGGGATAGTCAAGACGAAAGTGGAAGAACTAGGTAAAATATAGGAATAAGAGGTGGAATTGGGGATAGTAAATTTAATTAGGATTATAGGATTCTACTTGAAGACTATAAAATCTTTTTTGGAATTTTAAGAAACTTATTGTCAGTGACGTCAGAATTATCTGAAATACTAAATGGAATTTTCTGGTTTCTTATAGAACATAGTTTGAAGATAGAGTTGTAGGAAAATTGAACAAATGCGCTCTTCAAAAAGGTGGTTAAAAATTTAGATTGTGGTTTTTTTTTATTTACTGGGTTCGTGGCCCCAGTGCTGCTTTTTTTTTTTTTCATTTGAAGATTGGCCCTGAGCTAACATCTGTTGCCAATCTTCCTCTTTTTTTTTTTCCTTCTCCCCAAAGCCCCCCAGTACATAGTTGTAGGTCCTTCTTGTTCTGTCATGTGGGACGCTGCCTCAGCATGGCTTGATGAGCCATGCTAGGTCTGCGCCCAGGATTTGAACTGGCGAAACCCTGGGCTGCCAAAGTGGAGCGCACAAAATTAACCACTTGGCCATGGGGCCGGCCCTTAGATTGTGGTAATTTTTTTTTTTTTGAGGAAGATTAGCCCTGAGCTAACATCCGCCGCCAATCCTCCTCTTTTTTGCTCAGGAAGATTGGCCCTGAGCTAACATCTCTGCCCATCTTCCTCTACTTTATATGTATGTCTGCACCCGAGATCCGAACCAGCAAACCCTGGGCTGCAGAAGTGGAGCATGCGAACTTAACCACTACACCACTGGGCTGGCCCCCGGATTGTGGTTATTTTGTGAGTCTTCATGATATGCATGTAATCACTCTCAGAGAAAACCTTAAGTTTGTCGTTTTATTTTATTTTATTTATTTATTTTGAGGAAGATTAGCCCTGAGCTAACATCCGCCACCAGTCCTCTTCTTTTTGCTGAGGAAGATTGACCCTGAGCTAACGTTTCTGCCCATCTTCTTCAATTTTTTTTTTTTTTTAATAATATGTGGGATGCCTGCCACAGCATGGCTTGATAGGCGGTGCATAGGTCTGCGCCTGGGATCTGAACTGGTGAACCCCAGGCTGCCAAAGAGGAGAGCATGAACTTAACCAGTGTGCCGGCCCCAAGTTTTTTTTTTTTTTATCATGAGAAGAAACACATACAACCTTTCAGTATGGTCTGTATGTCAGCAGTCAAATAACAAGAATTGTGTATGTTTAACAATGGCAGTTAGGCCTAAATATGAATAGATTTGATTTTTTCTTCTTAAGTTGTGTAGTTAAAATTATTTATTGGGGGATGGTTTTGGAGAACAGTCTTTGAGAATAAAGTTCATATATTCTAAGAATTGAGTTTCTAGTGCTGACTTACTAGGTTCAGTCGTCCTGCAGATGGCAGTATTTGTACTAATTTAACCTGATACATGCTGTAACTTCCTTAACCAAAGGAATTTTTCCAGTGCTTTCTTTAAACATTAGAGAAAATAAAACTATACATATAACTTTATTCATCGTGCTGTTATGGCCCAGTGTTTTTGTTTTAGTTTCACAGTGAATAGAAAGTTTAGTTTTAATATTCTTTATTTAAAATAGTAATTAAGAAATAAAAGGCACTTTTCAAAAATTGGCAGTATTTTTGTGTGTGTGTGCGTGAACATAGGTACATTATTTACAAACCCAGAGGTTTAATTTTAATTTTCGTCTCTGAATTAGGAGAAATTTCTTTTCCTGTACTTTAGTGGGGAAAATAGTTTATTATTTTTAATTTTTATTGGTGCCAAACTAGGTTCAGTTTTTTCAGCCAAAACAAATAGAAGATAAAATTTAATTTCCCAACCCTTTTCCTTTAAAAAAATTTTTTTCACTCTTAATTTTGAATTTCTTCAATTAATCAGTCTTAGTTTTCCAGCTTTTCCTTTCATCCCCTTTTTATCACCATTGTAATGCATCATGATGAGTCTTCATTCTTCTAAGAACTGTACGTAATTTCCATTCTTTAATACAAGTGCTACTTCCTTAGCTGGCTTAAATGATAGAAGTTTTTGAAGCAATCAGCCCATGTTGTCATTAACGGTATTAAAGGGGCTGTGTTAGCCTGCCTCCACAGTGTTCTAAGCCCATGGCATTCCACAGAGCAGGCACTCGACATGGATATTTTCTCGTTCATTGAATGCTACCCTCTTCATCTTTGCCCTTCTTTTATTTAAAGTATTATTTGCAGCGGAATATTTGGATCCATCTCATGCCTTATTTTCTTCCTTTCCCTCCCACTCCTCTTTGTCCTATCTTATTCCTTTTCTACTTCTGCATGGTTATGCTCCATGCCTCAGCTTCTGCATGTAGTTTCCACTTAGCAGCACATAGAGAAAGTGCCTTGTCAGTGTCATGCTGCATCTGCCTTTCACTGGTATCTAAGCAACAGCAGCATGGGTTTGATGTCCTGTGGGAAAATGTCCCACATGAGAACTTGTTATGTATATGTAATGAAGGGGCTTTCCTTTGTTGAATTTAAACTCCTAAGACTCCTTCAAATACTATCAGAGCTGGTTTAATAAAAAGGTAATTGATGCTATAAACATAGAATTAGTTATCATTGGATTTGGCACCACTTCCCACAAAATGTCAAACATAAAGAAATTTTACTCCATTCTTGGTCTTTTTCATTGGAAATAGCATTCTAAATTGTAGTGGTAAATTATTTCCCTGAATCCCAGTGGTAGCTGACATACAATGGCAGCTTTCCAACGTATGCTTGCTTATCCATTTTACAGGTGTAGCAATGATGCAAATAGTCAGCTGCCCGTATGTAAAGACAGTCGCTACCACCAAGACCGGTAATTTTTAAAACCATCTTAGTTTGTTTTGTCTGTAAGTTGGCATGGTAGTGAATGTTGTTGTTTATCCTTTTATTTATTTATTTTTGCCCAAGTGAGTGGATTTTTTTATATTTTTCTTTTTAATGAGCAGTATAAATGCAGTTGTCATATTTGGCCAACACTTAATTTTCCCAATTGCCTGTAGTATTAGCTTCTTTGGTTCACAAAAGCAAATAAGGTCAGATCACTTTATATCTTAATTTTTGTAATAAGTGTAAACAACTTCATTCTCATATTCATAACATTTAATTTTATTTTTTGATGTTTTTAAGTTAAATATAAAAAAATCATTTTCATGTGTAAAGTGATGTGATTATGCTTGCATGCTAGTGAATATATGTGTGTGAATATTTGTGTATAGTATAAATTTACATTTTAAAGTTATTGAAGATAACTACCTGAAACTTAAATTCTAGTATAGGATTTGAGGGGTTATTTTTCAATTTTGTTTCTTGTTTCCTTAGCTTGTTTAGCTGTCTTATAAAAAATATAAATCTTGGCTTACCTTTTTAAAAAATAGAAGAAACTTTACTTTCTTTTAGGAAAAGACTAAACTGATAGAGTTTACAGGGATAACTGACTTGAGTTAGTATATTGAAATAGATTAATAAACTCAGTCATTTACTTTAAAGCAGAATTTTATTCATACCTTTTTAGGTACCTTAAAACTAGAAAATAATTTTGCCTCAGTAAATATGCTTGTTGCCTTGATTTCATTAGAATTTGAGAAATTCTTTTTAAAAATATATTTCTATTAATAAGTAGAGAATGCACCATAATTTTTATAGTTTATAAAGACTTATTAAGACTTCATGATAGGTATGACCCAAATTTCTGGCTGTTCTTAAGGTACTTCTTGGGTTGAATTTCTGAATCTAATTGAGTTTAGGCATTAGAACTAAACCAGGATATAGATTTAAGTAATTAAATCACATTTTATATGATTTTTTTGTGTTGTTCCAATTGGTCATTCATTTATTAATATTTAATAGAAACATTTAGCTTATGTTTTCAAGTTTTACTTTGTATTGAAATGTTATGCTCGGCTCTAACTTTTTATTATTCTCTTTTAGGTGTATTGCCAGGCATGGCCCCTCCTATCGTACCCATGATACATCCCCAGGTCGCTATTGCAGCTTCACCTGCTACTTTAGCTGGAGCGACAGCAGTTTCTGAGTGGACTGAATATAAAACAGCAGATGGGAAGACATATTATTATAATAATAGAACATTAGAATCAACCTGGGAAAAACCCCAAGAACTGAAGGAAAAAGGTATAGTTTTAATGAGTTGGTGGAACATAGTACAAACTATGATATTATAAATACAATACTACTTGAAATTCTGTGTTAATTCCTTTTTAACACATTTGAGGGATTTTCTAATTACATAGTTGTTGGATTTTTTATTTCTACGGAATTGATAAATGTATATTTATTTTCAAAGCCAGTTCTTCTACTTAATATTTGTCCGTCATTTTTCCATCTGGAGAAATTAACTTTTACATCCATGCAAATATATATTTTTACTGTAGTCAGGAGTTGCATAGTTATTCTGTTATATAATTATTGTTATCCTTATTGAGATCGATAGTACTGATCAGGAAGTAATGTGTGTATTGTATGTGTTCTGAAGAAAACAAAATTAGGCCTTTGGAGTCTTAGATGAAGATGACTCATAATTTTTTACATCACAATACTCTGTTTCTGTTCCTGAGTATCTTAGTATCTTATCCCTTTCAGCAGAATGAATGATTGCTACAAATGATAACATGAATGACCTGAAAGACTTTATGTCCCTCTGAAATCAGTAGTTCTTTTCTAGTGACAGTTTCCTGATAGGCATAGCGAGGTATTTGAAGTTGAACATTACATTAGATTCAAATTAGTGATATTACAAGGAAAAAATTTTATCTTTGGGATTAGTAACTAGAAATGGAGTATCTTAACTGCTTAGCCTCTGAAAGTTCTTGAAAATTACATAAAAATCCTTGAATGATATTATCTTAACTTTTTATTAGAAAAATTAGAGGAGAAGATTAAAGAGCCAATTAAAGAACCTTCCGAAGAACCTCTGCCAATGGAGACGGAGGAGGAGGATCCTAAAGAAGAGCCGATAAAGGAGATAAAGGAGGTAAAGAGCCACGACCTGTTAACCTGGGAGCCAACATTGTCGGGTACAATTTACTTGCAACTGAAAAACAATTTGATATGGTTTTAGATAATTGTTATAAATTGGATTTCTGAAATTTTAGAATTCTTTGAAGTTTCTAGTTCAGTTTTTCTTTTGAAAGTTTCATTAAATTACTTCTTATACTAAACTGAGGCCCCTAGAAAGAAAAGGCCTTGGGCCAGAGTTTGGCCCTGATACCCAGCTGCTGCCTGACTTATAGACTGATACATGTTCCAGCATAAATACAACTTCATGTTTGGGGGAATGTTCGTTATATTTTATGTGTTCTCTCCTGGCATAGAGTGCTCTCTATACAGCAGTGAAAGAAATCTGCTTTTAGGAAGCTTCCTTTATTCAGTGAGGGACCACTCATAGTCGGGTTTTATTAGTAAGGAAGTTAGCAGAAAAGAGAAACGACCCTAAATGAAGAGGTCTCCTCTAATTTTCTATACTGTGTTCCCCGTTTCTGCTGCTAAGAAGGTGGTTAGTGAGTGTAAGATAGGACCATCTGCTGCTTTGGGATCTGCTCTTGTGGAATTCAGCTCTGTCTAGGGGGGCAAGGATTTAGAACTTTCTTAGAAATTCCTACGCAGTCTCCCCTCCCTGTGCTAGCAACAGACTTTATGTTGTTTGTACTTTGAGATATTGGCAGTGATACTTGTATTTGTGGAATATTCAGGTATAGTTTTGTGATATTAATTAAGTGAAAGTAATATCTTTTCCCATAGGAGCCCAAAGAAGAAGAGATGACCGAAGAAGAAAAGGCTGCCCAGAAGGCAAAGCCGGTAGCTACTACCCCTATTCCTGGTACTCCATGGTATGTACTTGGCTTAATGAGTAAGTTTTATTTATTTATTTAATTTTTGCCATACTTGATTGTTACATGGTTTATTCTGTAGGAAGAAAAAATACTTTACTTCAAAAAAAGTATATGTCACATATATGTTTTTATCTACTGAATATTTGAGTTCTTATTTGTTGTATTTTGGGTGTTCACACCTAAAACTCAATGGCTACAGTGTCTTCCTCCCTTCGTGATTAATGTTTATTGTTCATAAGTACAGACTTGAATCACTGAGATCTTGAGTCTACTTTTTATTGTTTAACATTGTAAAAAATAGCTTTTATATAAATAGCTTTTACATATACGCACATGTGTGATTATGTTTATAGAACTATGTAAAACTATGTCTTTTTATCTAAATGTTGAGTAGTCTACTTTTTCTTTTCTTCTTTTGTTGGTTCTCTCTTTTCTTCCTCTCCCTGCATCAGTGCTTTCTCTCTTATTTGTGCTCCAACTCATTTAATTCGTATATGGTCCACATGTTGCAATGAGTTGGCTTGTTTCTTAAGTCATGGAATTTATAAGTTCCATTCCAACTTGTTTTCCTTCTTGTTTTTGTTATTGAAAAAATAAATGTTTGTTTTATGGAGTCCCACAGTCTGGATTTTATTATTGCATCCCCGCGGTACTGTTTAATAGAGTCCTCCCTTCCTGAATTTCCTGCAAACTAGCAGGCAGATAGAGAGATGTGATCAGATTCAGGTTTGATCTTTCTGGCAAGACTAGTTCATAAATGATAATGTGCCTTTCCCTCAGGATGCATCTGGTTGTCTCTTTTTTTGTGATGTTAGCAACCATTGCTGATTATTATTACCTAGATCATTGATTCTCAACCAGGAGTGATTTTGCTTCCCTTCCCCCGGCCCCGGCCCCCCTGCCGATGTATGGCAACCTCTGGAGACATTTTTGGTTGTCTTAAGTTGGAAGGTGTTAATAGCATCTAGTATCTAGTGGGTAGAGACAAGGAAGCTCCTCAACGTCCTACCATGCACAGGATAGCTCCCTACAAGAATTAATTATTTGGCCCAAAATGTCAGTAGTGGTGAGGTTGCAAAACCTGGCCTAGATCCATTAAATCTTTAAGAGTTGAAAGTGGTGATAATGTATTTCTATAATTTCTTTTTCATTTGTTAACTGGAGTACTTAGAGGTACTTCCCTTGCCAACATTGGTTATTTAGAGGTATAAGTTGTATAGGAAAGAAAAGACTTAGTGATTTTCAGAATGATGAGTTGGTTTGAATATTACAAATTCACCGATTTGACTGTATTTTGTATATTCCTATCCATTGCAGTTATTATCCTTCCTGATGTTCAGTTGTTTCATCTTTGGCTAGGGGAAGCCTCTAAAGGTTGACTTTTGAGGGTTTTTTTTGTTACAACTCTAACTTTGATACCTTCCTTGCTGTCTGCTCCAACAAGATGTTCCTGGCTTATTTCATGTATGTCCTATCACAGACCTAGATTCAGCCATTTTCCCAAGGAGCCCTGTTTTGTTTTTGTGGGCACTGGCGTTTATAGGCCATGGAGTAGGTTCTCAGGATAGTTGTTACTACTGCCTTAGTCATTATTTTAGACATTTTGGTGGACACAGATGGAAGATACATACATTTAAAGATACATCATGAGTTCATACCATTACTTGGAATTCGGGTCTACTACAAGATTTTTACTGAGCCTTAATTCACTCTTTCCTTTCCTGCTGAAAAATCCTGCTTCTGAGTGGTAGCAACATAATTACTCGTTTACTTTTCTCACAAGTCACAGAATAACAATACCAGCACTATCACTAACAGTGTGGTTACTGAAGAGAGTTTAAGCTTTTTTTTTCCCTAGTTATTTTTATGTTTAGGGTATATCACTCTAAAGATGTATAGTTAAGTTACTATGTTTTTGTTTGTTTGTTTTGGTTTTTTTGCTGAGGAGGATTAGCCCTGAGCTAAGATTTGTGCCAATCTTCCTGTATTTTATATATGGGTTACCACCACAATATGGCTGACGAGTGGTGTAGGTCCACCCTTGAGACCCGAACCCGCCAACCCAGGCCACTGAAGTGGAGTGTGCCGAACTTAACCACCAGGCTGCGGGGCCAGCCCCAAGTTACTGTGTATTAAAGGCATTTGGAATAGTTATTTTCTATATAGTTATTCCACCAACTTGATACATAGGCTCAATTTTTAAAACAGTTATGCAAAATATTTGTCTGCTTCCAAAATCAAAGTTATGAAAACAATCTGTATTCAAAGAGTATATTCCTCAATAGTTTCTCCATTTAAGTATTGTACGTGAAAAGCTGCTAACCAACTCCAAACCCCACCAGTCTGGAACTTTGTGGGCTTCGTCAGTTTTCAGATTTGAGTCTGTCCTCAGATTAGTGAAATTTTCTTTTGGAACTTGTTTTATTATTGCTTCTCTGCATCTGTTTTTTTCCTTTTCTGGAACATTTGTAATTTGCACGTCAAGTCTCTTGTATTTGTTATTCTCTAAACCCCTTACTTTTTCGTTTATGATTTATATCTCTAGTATTTGTGCTCTACTTTGAGTTATTTTCTCATTGATCTGGTAAGATATTATTAGAAAAGAATGCATGAATGCATTAAACAAGCATACAATATGGTAGAATTATATGAAGTAAAAAATTGTGGAGTTCCATCTTCACCATGCTTCTTCATGAATAAAAGTTTGGTACATGTGCCTGTGGACCTTTTCCTATATTGTGTTTTGTGTATGTATGTGTATGTGTGGTGTATATGCACATAGTGTCTTAAAAAAAGCATCTTATTCCTCAGTAGTAGTTTTTACTAAATATGTCTTAGAAACGTTGCAGTTTTAGTACCTCTAAATCTACTTGTCATGGCATAGTTTTCCGTTGCATGAAAATGCACAATTTTCCTACAAATGGATGATTAGGTGGTTTTCTGGTTTTTTGCCCCTGGCATTACAAATTTTGCTGTTTAGGACATCGTTATACATATTTCTTTGTGAACACATGCAAATATTTCTGTTGGATTGATTCCTAGAAATGAAATTGCTGAGTTAAGTGGTATAGCTATTTTAAGTTTTGATGGATATTGCTAAATAGATCTCAGAAAGGATTTTTTGGGGGGAATATAGGAGGGGCTACACCAGTTCCTATGCCCAACAGCAGATTGAGAGTACCAGTTTTCCCTCACTCCAACCAGTGTAGGGATATTCCTTTTAAATCTTTGGTAACATGATAGGAAAAGGAATCTTCTTAGATGTTTCCAGAATGCTGGTATAAATGAACCTATTTCATATTTGTTGGCTATGGATTGCCTCTTCACAGTTTCGCTTATCTTTTCATGGACTTGTCTTTTTCTTAATATGTGAGGGCTTTTTATGTGTACTGCTATTAACCCTTTGACCTTTACCTGTATTACAATTTCTCCCTATCTCATGATTTTTGTTTTAATATCTTATCATATAAATTTTATATTTTGGTGAGGTCAGATTTATTGATCTTTTTATTTATAGCTTCTAGGTTCTGTGTCTTTCTTAGGAAGAAGCATCTCCATCCCCCCAGAAAACTCCCCAACGTGCATCTGTGTGTTCCCAGTACTTTTACAGTCCGTCTGAGTACGTGAAGGATAACCACATGTCTAGATTATCTTGCGAGTTCTGTCAGTGAAGGAGTGTATCATCAGTGTAACTTTAATTCCCTATTTTATTATTTTCCATTTCTTATAAAACAGCTGAGTGCTGACTTTAAGCTAAACAATTTGTTCAGCTAAGCATTGTATGCCACTTCATTTGGATAATCACATTTTTATTAGTCTTTTTCTCTGTTGATAGCTTCAAATGTTGCTCTTCAAATTACTGTTTCTTTAGAGATGTTAAGAAGCTAAACGTAAAACATGAAGTTTCATGTTTCCCTTACCTATGTTGGGATTTTTTTCCTGGTGTTTCATGCCATTAGTTTGACTATTTTTTTTTTTTAATTAATAAAGAGAGGTCAAAATTAGAAGCATTTTATATTCTGTAGGATCAGTGAACTTAGGTTCTGGTTCTAAGAGAGTTTTAGTGTTTTGACAGGTTTTTAAAGGTCATGAACCAATTTTAATTTTTTCCATTTCTTACTAATCTGCATCACACAGATTTAGCTTGCAGTATTTGTACTGTCCTGTACTAAATTCAAAGTGAGAGAGGGGCTGCCTGTGTTTGCCATGCTTTATTTGTCTGTAGTCTGTGTTGCTGGGTTTTAACTTATGAAAAATTTATCTTTGAACTTTTGGTTGCTTTTGTATTTACTGAAAGTGGCACAAGGCCTTTATTTAATTAATTTATTTAATTTGCTGCTTTGTTTCTATAGTGTTTTTTCTATGTTTCCATAGGTTTTTACTCTCAATATTTTATTATGAAAAAATTGAAACATAAACATTGATAGACTGTTTCTAGAATAGTGAACATCATATATTGACCACCTAGATTCTACAGTTAACATTTTATCCTATTTGCTTTATTTATCCATCCCTCAATGCATCTGCCAGTCAGTCTTATTTCTTGATGCTTTAAAAGTCGCAGATATCAGTATACCTCTCCTCTAAGCACTTTATCATGCATACTTTTAGCTCAGGGCAGTTTTATGACACACGAATTCTTTGTCCATATTTTTTCCGTTAATTTTGAAATGTCCTGACAACTTCTCACTCCACCTTTACCACTAATACCATTGGAGGTGTGTTAGCACACTTAGATATTTTGAAGCCTACGTGAGTTAGTAGAATAGCATCTCCATCTTAAAGTAGTTACTGCTGTTAATAAAGATCACACAGTGTTTTAGAACCTGGCATAGAAAATTTAGGCTTAGTTCTTTTCCTGAGTAAAGTTAAACATCTAACATGAGGCCTTAAGTGTCTCCGGATGGTTCTAATGGAAATTCTTGAAGAGATTTCTGCATTGACTAGTTGGATGAAAATGTATAACATTCATCTTCCCCATCCCTGCTTTTAAAATTGATTGTGAAAAGACGTCGAAACTAGAAGCATTGTGTATTCCCTAGGATCAGTAAGCCTTAGCTTTTGGTTGGATTCCATGACAAAAAAAGGGTATCTAGTCCGTCTCCACGGAAGATTTTGGTTGAATAGTACATTATACATTTTCTCTTATTTTTTATTTGTGTTATTGAGGTACAGTTGAAGTACAATAAGCTGCACATGTTTAAAGTTCATTACTACAATCAAAGTAAACATTTCCAGTACCCCCAAAAGTTCCCTTGTGTTTCTTTGTAGTCCATCCTTCCCTCTGTCCCCGTCCCTAAGCATCCCACTCCTGTCTATTATTATAGATCACGTTGCGTTTTCTAGAATTTTTATATCAAGAATCATTTATACGTTCTCTAGCTTCTTTTTAAAAAGTATGACAGCTTTATTGAGATAATTCATATACCATACAATTCAGTCATTTAAAGTATACAACTTAATGATTTTTAATATATTCACAGAGTTATATGATCATCACCATAATCAATTTTAGAACATTTTCATTACCCCAAAAAGAAACTGCATGCTCATTAACAGGCACTCCCTATTTCCTGTCATCTCCCTTCGCTGTAGGCCACCACTAGCCTACTTTTGTGTAGATTTACTTATTCTGAACATTTCACATAAATGGAGTCATACAGTATGTGGCCTTTTATGACTGACTTGGTAAATTCTTTCACTTGGCAATAATGATTTTGAGATTCATTCACATTGCTGAATGTCTCAATAGTTTATTCCTATGTATTGCTGAGTAGCATGCTTTTGTTTGAATATGCCACAGTTTGTTTATCCATTCACCTGTTGATGCACTTTTGAGTTGTTTCCAGGCTTCAGGTATTCTACTCCTAGATATTTGCCCATTTGTAATAGCCAGAAACTGGAAACAGCTCAATAAATTACAAATGAAACAGCTATGAACATTCTTGTACAAGCTTTTGTGTAGATGTGTTTTTGTTTCTCTTGGGTAAATAAAGAGGGGTAGATTGGCTGGATTATTTGGTATATATGCCTAACTTCCTAAGAAACTACCCAGTTGCCTTCCAAAGCACTCCTACCATTTTGAAATTCTCATCAGCAGTGTATGAGGGTTCCAGTGGCTCACTACCCTCTGTAACATTCAGCATGCTCAGATTTTGAAAATGTTAGCCATTCTAATAGGTGTGGTTTTAATTTACATTTCCCTGATTTCTGATGACATTGAGCATCTTTTCACATGCTCATTTGCCATTCATATCTTGTTTGCAAAGCATATGTTCATATCTTGTGCCTACTTTTTGTTGGGTTGTTTTTCATATTACTGAAATTTGAGTTCTTTATATGTTCTGGATATGGAAGTCCTTTGTCTGATTTATGTTTGAGAATATTTCCCTTGGGAATCTGTGGATTACCTTTTCATTTTTTTAAGAATATCTTCCAAAGAGCAAAATTTTTAATTTGGAGTTCAATTTGTCAGTGTCTTTCTTTGTGCTTTGTGCTTTTTTATGTTTTAAGAAGCCTTTCCCAACCCCCAAATTACAGAGATTTTCTCCCATGTTTTCTTCCAGAAGTTTTATGGCTTTAGATTTTACATTTAGGTCTGGAATCGATTTTGAGTTGATTTTTGTGGATGGTGTGGAGTAAGAGTCCATGTTCATTTGTTTCCCATATGGGTAGTTGATCCACCACCATTTGCTGAGGAGACTTTCCTTGTTCCATTGAATTGCATTAGTACCTTTGTCAAAAATAATTTGTGAGAGTCTATTTCTGGACTCTCTTGTTTTGTTCCAATTGATTTATATGTCCATTTGCCAATACCAAATTGTTTTGATTATGGAAACTTAGGCTTTGAAATCAGGTAGGGTCAATTTTTAAAAACTTTAACTTGGTTTATCTATATTCTTTGCATTTCCATGTAAATTTTGGAAATAGCTTGTTACTTTCTATCAAAAAAAGAATCCTGCTGGAATTTTGACTGAATGAATTTTGCATTGAATCTGTAGATAAATTGGGGAGATTTCACGTCTTCACGATATTGAGTTGTCTAGTCCATGAACAGATCTTTCCATTTATTTCTCTCAGCAGTGTTCAGTGTAGAGTCTTGGACAAATTTTGTTAGATTTAGTCCCAGGTACTTTTTCTGATGCTGTTGCAAATTAGATTTTTTAAAAATTTCATTTTCCAGTTGATTACTGTTAGTATGTAAGAATATAGTTAATTTTTGTATGTTTACTTTGTAGCCTTGAATCTTGCTAAATTCATTTATTGTAGTAGTTTTGTAGATTCCCTGAGATTTCTTTATGCAAACAATCATATCATCTGCACATAGGAGCACTTTTATCTCTTATTCTCTGATTTTTAGTGCCTTTTATTACTTTTTCTCTCCTTATTAGGAATGTCAGTGCAATGCTAAATAGAAGAGGTGAAAGTAGGCATTCTTGCCTTGTTTCTGATATCAGGAAGGAGACAATTCAGTCTTTTACTGTCAGATATAATATTAGCTATAGGTTTTTCATAGATAGTCTCCATTAGTTTGAGGAAGTTCCCTACTATTCTGTTTGCTAGTGTTTTTATCGTAAATCTGCATCTTTTGAAAAGAGTTAGATTTATTCCTTCATTCTTTAAAATATAGTGAATTACATTGATTTTTAAATGTTAAACTAGCTTTGCCTGTCTAGAATAAACCTTGTCATAGTAAATTAACCTTTTTTTTTTTGGTGAGGAAGATTCACCCTGAGCTAATATCTGTGCCAGTCTTCCTCTATTTTGTATGTGGGATGCCTCCGCAGCATGGCCAGTGAGTGGAGTAGGTCCGTGCCCAGGATCTGAACCTGTGAACCCAGGCCACTAAAGCGGAACATACAGAACTTTAACCACTCGGCCATGGGGCCAATCTCTAACCTTTTTTTTTACTATATTGTTGGATTTGATTTGATTTGCTAATGTTTTATTAATGATTTTACAGCTATACTCATGTGGGATATTGTTCTGTCGTTTTGTAATGTTTTTGTTAGGTTTTGGCATTAGGTTATGCTGGTTTCATAAAATGACTTGGGTGGTGATTGGTGATTTCTACTTCTCTATTTACTGAGAAAGTTTGTACGATGGTGTTACTTTTTCCTTAAGATTTTATAGAGTTAACAAATAAAACCATCTGGAACTAGAGTTTTCTTTTGGGGAAGGTTTTTGGTAATATATTAAACTTCTTTAATAGCTATAGGACTATTCAGATTTTTTTTTCTTCTGTCAGTTTTGGTAAGTTCTATTTTTCAAGAAATTTGCTTCTTTTGTCTTAAGTTATTGAATTTGTTCATATTATTCTCTTAATGTCCTTTAAAAGTCTCTATGATCTGTGGTGATAACCCTTTTTTCCTTTCCAGATAGTGGGGATGTGTTCTCTTTTCTTGATCAGTCTAGCTAGGAGTTTGCCAGTTTTGTTGGTCTTTTAAAAGACCAGCTTTGGGCTGGTTGTCTTTTTTTTTTAAATTGATTTCTACTCTATTATTTCTTTCCTTCTGCTTGCTTTGGGTTTCCTTTACCCTTCTTTTCCCAGTTTCTTATGAGGAACTCTTAGGTCATTAGTGTTAGTTATTTCTCCTTTTCTGATACAAGCTTTTAAAGCCATAGTTTCCTTTTAATCACTGCTTTAGCAGCATCATACAAGTTTTGATGTGTTGTATTTTCATTGCCATTCAGTTCATATTATTTTAAAATTTACTTTTTGATTTTGTCTTTGACTCATGAATTATATAGAAGGCTGTTGTTTGATTTCCAGAATTTGGGGGTTTTCTAGATGTCTTACTGTTACTGATATACTTGCCCTGTGGTCAGAGAATGTGATTTTGGTACTTTCAAATTCATTAAGACTTTTTTTATTATTCAGCACATGATCTGTCTTAGTACTGTTTGTTTTTGGGTCTGATTGGTCTATCAATTGCTCAGAAATCGTGGGATTAATCTACTATAATTGTGTAATTTTCTCTTTCTTTAATTTAGTCCGTTCTTCATCTGTTTTGAGGCTCTGTTAATAGACTTATACACCTTTTACAATGATTACTTGTTGCTGATTGTCTTTTTTATTGTTATGAAATGATTCTCTTTGTCTCCTGTAATACCGTTTGTCTTGAAGTCTGTTTCATCTGTTATTAAAATAGCCATTCCTATCTTTATGCTAATTGTGTGGTATATCTTTTTCTGTCCATTTACTTTCAGCATTTCTATGGCTTTATATTTAAAGTTTGTCTCCTAAGACAGCTTATAGTAGTGTCTTGCTTTTTAATTGGAGTGTTTAGACTATTAGCATTAATGTAATTTTTCATTATGGTTGGTTTTAGATCTTTTGTTTTCTGTTTTTTGTTACTCTCTTCCTC